>NC_056612.1:19611522-19911522 GCF_018340385.1 Cyprinus carpio | reverse complement strand
AGTGAGAACAAATCACTTTCCCAGGTATGTTCTCTGTTTGCTCTTCATACCCAAGAACTCTCAAGCCTGTTGCACATATGTCCTTTATTTAGGTTTCTATCTGTGAAACACTGTTTCTTTTTGTCAGGAAACAGGGAATGTGAGTCAGTCTCTACCTCTGTGTAGATTCTGCCTAGCTCATTTTTAAATCTGAAAAAAGAAAAATAAATGCCTGGTGGTGGGAGTTCTTTTAATCGTCCCTTCATTTGCAAAAACTTGTAAGAGAGGAGCATGCTTTTAGTTTTCAAAGAAGACCATCTTCTCTGTGATGTTTTGACTGCTACTGCTTTATTAGTGATCACTGCTCAATGCATGTAGCTGAAAAAAAAGCTCATTACGGTGCTGATGTGATTCATCGCTGTGTGTTGCACAGTAACTGAATCATCAACACTCTTTCTCATAAGGAAACATCATTCTAGTTACTTTTTTAATGCAGCACCACCAGTTATTCAAATATATTGTTTTGGAGGATGTAATAACTTTACTGGAGGCTAATTTACTCACCCTTATGTTGTTCAAAACCTGTATGATATTTCATAAAACAAAAAAATGTGTTTTTTTTTTTTTGTTTTTTTTGCAAAATGTCGAAACTGTGCCTTTTTATAAGGAAAAACAATTACAAAACAAACAAAAAAAAAAACACAAAAGTACCATAAGCTTACCCATATGATTCATAAACTATATCACAAATATTCTAGATCAGTGAGCAATAGCTTTTTTGTGAGGACTGCGCTGAAATTCAATCACATTTAACCCACTTCCGTGTTTTGCATCATCCAAATATGACCATATATCTAAAGTTTGCAGAGACTTTGACTTCATCCTCCCAAGTAATGTGAGAAATCATAAAGGCAATGTTTTATTGGTGCAGAATAAGCCAAGGCTGCCCAGTTCCATTAACTCTAGTTTTATTCATAAATCATAATTCATGATCTGTGCCGATGTAGCTCAATGTCTGCACTGACAAATAATTGAAACATTTATTGCTTGACAGCATAAAAATTTACACAATAATCTGTAGACAAAACCATGTCAAAAACAAAGTACCATCAATGCATAAGTACTTCCATGTTTGTTTTATTTACATCTTCACTGGTAATTATTTACAAATCTTGACTCTTTCCATAGATCTGAAAGACAGGAAACTCTTAATGTGACAGAAAATAGTCTGAAGAAGCCTGCGGATGTCACAGTTGCCAAGCAGTCATCCATGAATGATGATATATTGTTACATTAAAGATCATAAAGGGGATACATTTTATTATGTGATGATATTTTAGATTTAGATATTATAAAATTCACAAAAAGTCCCTGGAACAGAACTGTATCAACTGACATTTATGAATGGTATTGTTGGGTTGTCTTGTATCCAGCTCTTTATAGTTAGCAGCTAATTTGTAAATCATTGGATTGCTTTGTATTTTGTAACTCATACACTGTGGCATGTTATGATGAACTCATATCAGTAGGATATAGACTTGTAAGGTTACTGATTGTGTTTTTTAATGCAGGAGGATATTATACAGTGCTATTCATTGTGTTTTTTGTTGTTTTTAGGTTTTTTTGGTTGTTTGTTGTGTTTTTTTGAGGGGTATGAGCAGGGTAAATTAATTAGATCTAGCTGCATGTTTTTATTCTTGTGTGTTTGTGGATTATTTTGTTTTTGGTCAAATACAACTGGCAGATGCTTGTGTTTCTGAATACATAGTAGACACTGCAGTTGCCATTTACTACTGTTATTTATTTTGTGTGTAAACACTGTTGTTCAGTGACAGAAATTACCGTATTTTAAATAAGACTGTTATCTCGTGATATTTACGCTCATTCTGCGCAGTTGTAAAGCCAGTCATAAAAGTGGAATTTGAAAGCACTATTTTTATCTCCTTTTGTCAGACTCAATGGTAGGATCGAGGCTATCTGCTTGTGACTGCCCAAACAGTCACAGGCAAGAACAAGAGGTGAATTCAGCCAGAATATTATGAACAAATACACAAGAAAGAGATTTATATCATCGGCTAATAATGAAAGTCCTTGCTGGCTGTCTGAGATGGTTGGCTTTACAATTACAAATGCCCTTTAGAGGAAAATGGATCAATTTTAATCCACACTTCAAAAGCAGGGATTCTCTTGGAGATAATTGGATGAATCCAGCAGGTAAAGAACTCTGCATATTTCGGTCTAATTTAAGTCTGAATTATATGTGAAAGTGCATAGATATTTGGAAACCAAACATTTACTTACTGTAAAAGCAAATTCTGATATTTATGTTAAAAAAGAAACTATATTATTTATATTAACTATTATTATTATTATTATTATTATTATTATTATTATATTGTTCTAATATAGAGTATGTATAAGTTATTAAGTATAAGTATTTATAAGTATATATAGTATTTATAAGTAATTATTATATTATATTAATTGCAGAAAATCATGTGATTAATCGCGATTAAAAAAAAAAAATCATTGCCCAGCACTAATTATATTATATTACAATTATATATTGCATTATGTACTGTATGTACTGTACAAAACAATAAATAAAAAATAATAATCTGTAAGTGTTCTTCTAATGTGGCTTGATGGTCATAACTATCTGCAGCAATACAATTTTTGAGCTAGGCCTATTAGTATCATTATGATGGTGATTATGATGGGATTAATTATATTAGTCATATAGAAGTTGTAAATCTGTATCTGCTTCAGTGATTACTGATACTCTGAGCAGAGATTAATCGGTAGCATTGGCTGACGTGTGTCTAGCAGTGTGTTTGCGAGCTGACTCACATTTTCTTTCTGACACAGCGCTTTGTCACCTCTAACATAAACATTCCGTTGAGAAATTCCTGTTCTCTCTTCCGCAACAACCGATAAATCTCAGCCCCAAAATGACGCTTCTCAATGTCCCTTGAAAGCCATCAATTCCCACTGGCATCCCTTAATATACTTTCCTGGTTTTGTTCTGAGCCAGGTGAGATAATATGATATTTTTTTTATTTTTTGTTTTTTTTTAAAAATGCATCATGATGATCAATAGATGGGGTGCAGTTCAGCTACAGACACTATAGTCAGACAACCGTTTCAGATTTCCATCATGCTCTCTGATGTTGTTATAGATGGGGAGCATTCCTTAACTAAAACGAGGCCAAAGCTATAAGTATAATTTACAGCTATTGCTACACGGCCCATCACTGTTTACCATAAATATGAGCCATTCAATGCTATTGTGCAAGGAATTCAAAGCATTTTCAGGCTCATAACTTGACTTAGGGCCTCTCCAAGGTCTGTGGTTGATGTAATGGGCAATAAAGTATAGCTCTTGACAGACGTAAGTCATACGGTGTGGTGCTAAGGAGAGGAAAGCGAGAGAGAGACAAAAAACGGGATGAGAGATGCGAGAGGGGCTCTTGTGAGCCAGAAGCTGTTTGAGTTTGTCAGTGTAAATGATGTGAACAGCAGCATCCACAAGAGGCCTTTTCTACACACACTGACTGCAAAGTACTCCATACAGACACTCAGCAAGACCAGTGATGGAGAACAAGTGCAGCAAGAATCATCTTCACATGACAGCAGTGATTAGTAGTAGTGTTAATTTTAAATGATGTTGTCAAGAATGGAGAGACTGTTAATCTTAATTGAATTGTGCTTCGACTGATATTTACAAAACTGTTCTCAGCAATACTGTATATGTAATTTGAAATGTTTTATATATTCTGCTTAAAAAATTGGGGTTGCTTTTGAAAGCAGTCTCTTATTTTCACCAAGGCTGAATTTATTGGATTATGAATACTGTTAAAGTAGTAATATTGTGAAATATAATTCCAATTTAAAATGACTTTTCTATTTTAATATGTCTTAAAATGTAATTTATTCCTGTGATGGCAAAGCTGAATTTTCAGCAGCTATTTCTCCACTCTTCACTGTCGCATGATTTTTTTAGATATTAAACCTTTAAATGAATATATATATATATATATATATATATATATATATATATATATATATATATATATATATATATATATATATATATATATATATATATATATATATATATATATTGAAAACCGCTGTTTAAAGTTTTTATTAAAACTGTGGTGTATTTTTTTCAGGCTGCTTTGTTGAATATAAAGTTATGAAAAAAAGAACAGCATTTATTACATCACAAATGTGACATAATGTACAAATTTCTTTATTGGCGCTTGATCAATTTAATGCGTTCTTGCTGAATAAAAAGTATTAATTTCTTTAAAATGAAAAATCTTACTGGCCCCAAACCTTTGAACGGTAGTTTATATTGCATCGTATAACATTTACTGTAACTTAAACATCAAGTTCATGATACGAGCTAGAACTGAAGTCCCTTTTTCCCACCCATGTACTCTATATATTGCAAATAATCACCAATTACAGGGGTTTTGTAATGCTGCTGTTTACTCAAAGCAATTAAACTGATCTAAACATATGCAACTGAAAACCTTTAATATTTAATGAACTTTCTTTTTCCTAAAATGAATTTAACAGGACAACCTAAAAAGCTCTTTGCAGTATTTTTTCATTTCTCTGTGAAACTGTTTGCAAAGCCTGGATTCTGCAATTAGGGGTAAAAAACGGAAATTAACATTAATGCATTCATTCAGAGATAATTGCCAGAATCATTCCATTTTATTGGTATGATCAAAATAGCTCTAAAGGAACTATTTGAGTAATGGAGCATAAAGGCATTTATGCAGTTCATTTCAGCATAATGCAGTGAAGAGCTTAACATACAGCACATGTGTGACAGCTAGGCCATGCGCCAATGAAGGCTTTAAATAGTATTTTAACAAGAGTAGAAAAAGTATTGTTTGCTGTACTGTTATAGCTTGGCTATTTTATTTTTATTCTTTTTATTTTTTTCTGTTCAGGCTACTTTTGCTAACATGTGCACATTGGATGTTTAAGGCCTTATAGTTTCCCATGCAGCAGGTTTGAATGATCTCATTTGCTTTCTGTGGTAATCAAAATAGCCATTTGGACTAAATGAGTGAATTATTTATATCATAAAAAGTGTGCCAAAGTATCTTAGGAATTTTTGGAAAATTAAAATGCATAAAAATGATTAATTTAAAATGAAAGAAAGCAAAGAATTGCTGAGGCCAAGAACTTAGGAATAAACTCCTTTAATTCAATCTATTTTAGCTGTATGTTCATTAAGATGTTTCTATATATCAACATGTCAGACGTCTCTGTTAGCACATTAATCTTTTCCATCATAGTACTGTAACAAATCATTTCTCAGCTAATTAATAATCATGCTTTATTTTCAATTATAACAATGTGTCCATCTAGTTTATTAAAGCTGAGGCTTTAGGCTGGAGTGGATTAAGGATTTATGGTATTGAAATAAGTTAAGCACTGATCTGCCAAGTACTTCAAATGAGCAGCACAAGAGTTTCTTTAGATTGGATAGGATTTCTAAAAGCTAGATCTTGTCGGTGCAAATCTATCTCTTATAAGGCTTACCTATAATGTCAGCTATGTGCGTTTTGATCAGTTATAATTGACTATAAGGCATTAGAACAAGAAGAACAGGCTTAAGGTAGTTCACCCATCCACAGTCATCTTTAGAGAGTTTATTCTCATCGTTCGCCCTCACCTTACACCATAAGAATAGTGTCATTACACCATCAGGCTTGTAGGATGCCCACAACATCATGAAAAAATGAAAGCACATTCTGCCATCCAACAGAATATTATGGCAAGAAGTTCAAATTACTGCTTGCGCTCACAGAACATCTTTTTGTATTTTCCAGAAGTCCGTTAAAATGCAACAGGACTGTGCAAACATTTGATGAATGACTTGAAGGTGCAGGAGAGATATTAATTTTTCAATTTGCTGTAATTATGTGATTGCACAATTACATTTCTGCTCTGCTTTATTCCAGGTGCTCCAGCAAATAATTGATAGAGCAAGAACATGATATTATATTTACAACTTGTATTGCATTTATAATTAACTTGTGATGTTATGTTTACTCATATTGTGTTCATTACCAAAGCTTTATTTGTTGCTTATAATTTCAGTAAATTACTGTTCAGCGCTTTAAATTAAAATTATTCACTTTTTTTTCTAATGCATTTCATATGTTTAATTTTACTATATGACTCCACCCAAATGTGCTGCACAAGTCTTGAAAAGTGAAGGTATAGGTCATAAACTACGCCCTCTCCGTGTAATCTACTGGGACACGACACAAACTAAATAATCAAATTAAACTTCAAATATTTTTTTCCCAAAGACGTTTTCTGTCATTTTAGGATGTTGTTAACATGCTGATGTATGTTCAAGTGTTCATTTTTGTAATAAGTTTGCTTTTAATTAGTTATTTGATGCTATAAAAATGGGGTGTGTAGTGTCATGATTGTGAGCTTGTAACTGGGTCTGCGGGGTTTGGGCACGACTTTGATACTGCGCAGACTCTGGCTTCAAACAGATCTCTACTGCGCAGACTCGGGCTCCAAATGAAATACTTTTAGCAAGATGACAGCGGCCATACTGAGATTGTGACTAAACACGTGTAATCTACATAATTTAGGAGGTGAAAATAATGTGAAATTACAACTGGTATGAAATTTGAAATCATAACAACTCAAGCTCTATTAAGCGTCAGTCAATCAAGCATTTTTCTTAAAATTTTGAACTAAAATATTATTGCAACTAGCTTCTGAATGAATGAAAATGCATGTTTTTCAGTTAAAGAAAACTCTATTTAACAGCATTAACTTAAAATGAAAGCTGTCTTCCCTCAAGTAGATTAAATGTTTTCCTGCCGTGCTGGATGTTGGGCTCATGATCAATAAGTTTTTTGCATTCGCCCAAACTGATTTTTTATATTAAAAAAGCGGATGGTGAAGCGTGCAGTTAGCGCGAGTCCTTCTCGCCGGCAGAGAATTCCGCTTGGTCTTAAAGCCTTTCTCCAACGCCTACGTTCACAAATAAAACAATGATTTGCGCAAAAAGAATGATTAGTTATTAATTGAGAATTTGTTACTGATATGGTCTAGTGAAAATAATAATATGGGCTGCGAGAAAATAATAAATAAAAAGAGTGGTGCTGCTGTGAGTGCAGTAAGGACAGCATATTTCAACCTAGTGGCATGACAACACCGGCCCTTGCGGCCCAAAAACAGACCGGCCCAGCGGGAATCATTCCGGTGCTCCCGATTAGCCAATCCGGGCCTGATATGAAATAGTGGCTGAAATGGGGCCCATTAAAACTACATGACCGACTATTCCTTCCAATATGTTAAAAAAAAATCCTGATTTATAATCGAGCCATTGTCTGATGAAATCAAATGCACTTAAGATGATGACAATGGCTGTGCTGTGATTTTAGCTATGTTTACATGTAAAATGATCACGAAGGTTGGAAGCAACAGAATAATCTATCTATATTCACTGAAAGTGCTGCTCCTCTCAGCCGCTCACTGGACAGAGCAGACACAAGACCTCGTTCGGAAGTCACTAGATTTTTCACTAGGTGCATTTTTGGAAAAAAGTCGCTAAATCTAGCAACAGAGTCACTAAGTTGGCAAGACTTCTGTGCTCATATTAACGTTCTCATAGTTCAGATGGTTTAAACTGGTGTTATCTTTTTTTTTTTTTAAGACTGAAATGTTAAAAAGTCAGAGGGAAACAGCGGGCCCCATTAGTTTTTCTAGGTCCTCATGGATTGATTTTGCACATGGCTGACTAGCCTGATATTAACTCATATAATGTTCCTGTAAGTACTCTTTGTTCTCTCGTACATATTCATGTCAACAGTTACAATTATGACAAAAACCTTTAAGTGCCAGGGTGAACACAAATTGTATTTGTATATGATAAGCTCAGTAGGTAGCCAGCATTCTTTACCACCATTCACCAATTCAAGTGCTACTTCCAATATCTGGTGGTAGTGCAGCAGTTGCCTAGAAACAGCCGTCACAATTCAATCTATATTTGTAGCGTTAGTGGTTGTGCATTGTGCATTTCATCAGACTGAGATAAACAGAATGTTCAGCAGCATCCCGGATGCTCAGAGGCTTCAGGTGCTGGTCTGATGCCCAGGGCCCCAAGGCCGTGAAGACTAGGGAAGAAATGACAGAGTTGATCAGCCTGTAATGTTTCACTCAGTGTTTACTGGCCCAAGGCCAGTGTGGGAGAAGGAGAGAGGAAGTTAAGTTCTCCCTGCCAGAGGCTGCCACCATTTTCTTGTGTTTGCTCAGACAGGCCACAGTTGTAAAATGGGGCTGCAATAAAGAAGTGCCCAGGGAGCGTGGCACAATATGGTCGAACCTAGATGTTATTTATGGTGTTAATACAGACTTCAGCACCTTACGTTCTCCCCCTGGATCCTGGGCAGTCTGTGGCTCATAATGCTGTAATGACAATACAGATTAGTTTGTTGGGTTGAGACTGACAAAGTATCATATAGTTCCTTCTGCAGGAAATAAGACATGTTTCAGTAGTGAGCTTTTTGTAAACCATACGTAAATTCAGCCAATTGTGTTGTTGTTATCATTAAGACCACCATATATATTTACATTTACATTAAATTTTAGTAATTTAGCAGACGCTTTTATCCAAAGCGACTTACAAATGAGGACAATGGAAGCAATCAAAATCAACAAAATAGCAATGATTTACGAGTGCAATAATAAGTTTCAGTTAGCTTAACGCAGCACATGTAGCAAGTTTTTTAAATAATATAATAAATAAAAAGAAAACAGATAGAATAGAAAAGCTAGTGTTAGAGGTCTTTTTTGCTTTTGTTAATTGTATAATAAATGAAAAGAAAACAGAAAGAATACAAAAAGATAAGAAAGCTAGTGTCAGTTTTTTTTAGAATGAATAAATGAATAAAGTGCAAGTCTAAAAGGGACAAGTGTTTTTCCTTTTTTTTTAAAGAATAGAACAAGAATAAAGAGTGCTAGAGTTAGAGGGTCAAATAAAGATAGAACAGATGTGTTTTTAGCCGATTCTTGAAGATGGCTAAAAACTCAGCTGCTCGGATTGAGTTGGGCATGTCATTCCACCAGGAGTGGAATTTAAATTTAATTTAAATGTCCGCAAAAGTGATTTTGTGCTTCTTTGGGATGGCACAATCAAGCGACGTTCACTTGCAGAATGCAAGATTCTAGAGGGCACATAAGTCTGAAGTAATGAATTTCGGTAAAGGGGTGCAGAGCCAGTGGTGGTTTTGTAGGCAAACATCAATGCCTTGAATTTTATGCGAGCAGCTATTGGTAGCCAGTGCAAATAGATAAACAGAGGTGTGACGTGCATTCATTTTGGCTCATTAAAAATTAATCTTGCTGCCACGTTCTGGATTAATTGTAAAGGTTTGATAGAACTGGCTGGAATACCTGCCAAGAGAGCACTGCAACAGTCCAGTCTGGACAGAACAACAGCTTGAACAAGGAGCCTGATCTTCTTGATGTTGAATAAAGCAAACCTGCAGGACCGGACAGTTTTAGCAGTGTGGTCTGAGAAAGTCAGCTGAACATCAATCATAACTCCAAGGTTTTCTGGCTGTTTTTGAAGGAGTTATGGTTGATGTGCCTAACTGGACGGTAAAATTGTGATGAAACGATGGGTTTGCAGGAACCACAAGCAGTTCTGTCTTCGCAAGGTAGAGTTGAAGGTGATGGTCCTTCATCCAGCAAGAAATGTCTTTTAGAAAAGCTGAGATGCGAGCAGCTATCGTAGGATCATCCGGATGGAATGAGAAGTAGAGTTGAGTGTCATCAGATTAGCAGTGGTGTGAAAAGCCATGTTTCTGAATGACAGAACCTAATGATGCCATATAAACAGAGAAGAGAAGTGGTCCAAGAACTGAGCCTTGAGGCACCCCAGTAGTTAGATGTTGTGACTTGGACACCTCACCTCTCCAAGATACTTTTAAGGACCTATCTGATAGGTAAGACTCAAACCACTGGAGTTCGGTTTCTGAGATGCCCTTTGCCAATAGGGTTGACAGGAGGATCTGGTGGTTAACCGTGTCAAAAGCACTGGACAGATCCAGCAAGATAAGTATTGAAGATTTGGATTCCGCTCTTGCCAGTCTTAGGGCTTCAACAACTGAGAGCAAGGCAGTCTTGGTTGAATGTCAACTTCTGAAACCAGACTGGTTGCTGTCAATGTGGTTGTTCTGTGTGAGAAAGGCAGAGACTTAGTTGAACACAGCTCATTCAAGTGTTTTTGCAATGAAAGGAAGAAGGGAAACCAGTCTGTAGTTCTCTAAAAGAGAATTTATTAACATGATTAATATTCGAATTAATAACATGATGTGTCGATTAATTAATCTAATTAATCGCAAATTAAATTTAGCTGTGACATTACCCACAATAGATTATTTAAAGCCATTATTGTGTTAAATGAGAAAGTAAAAAGTAGACAACATTACAAATAGTAGCTTTAGAAAGAAACGTGATTTGATTCAACTAAATTTATTACACATAAACATTTAGGTAACAGTGGATTTAATAGTTTTGATTTCTTAAAGAAGATATTTTGAGAAACATCTCAGTATTTTTTGTTCATACAATGAAAGCCCAAAACAGCTTACCAACAGTCTTCTTTTTTAGTCTTTTTTTATTTTATTTTTATTTTTATTATAAACTTCCAGAAGTTGGAGGTAAATGTCTTTTCATGTCATCCATCCATCATTCATTCATTCATTCAACTGTGTGGACTGTAAGATGATGTACAGGTCTGGGGACGGGGCCAGTGCATTAACTGCGTAAAAATATTTTAATCACGTTATCTTTTCAGAACTAATTTATTAAGTTAACACGTTAAATTGTCAGCCCTAATGTATATAAATAAGGGCTGTCAGGTGAGTGTATATATATATATATATATATATATAATTTCAATTTGTGCTGAGGAATGACCTCCCCAAAATATAAAAAAAACATAAATTGTGAAATACTATTAATTTATTTAATACAATTTTGATATTTTGTTAACAGAAATATTAATGTTTAACTTTTTAAATATAGTGGTGTATTCAGAAGCATATTTGTTTTTGCTGTGGTATCAAAATTGGTATAGACAAACATGACATTTTCCATGACATTTATCGACTACTGAAGTGTTAGTGTCATTATGTCCCTACTATGAAAGGAGTCATTTAATAGTGCTGACATAGTGTCATGAGGCATTAGCATACATATAGGCTTATGAAGGGTATTGTAGATCCTAGATCATCAGACTTCATTTTAGAAGTCACAGTGAGAGAAAATCACACTGTCAGCATATACAGTATGTTTAATATGAATATAGGTGAGTTTTGAATAATGTATCTGGATGGATTACCAGTCTTGTGTCAAACAACTGTAACACTTTGGCAAAGGTCAAATTTAGGCTTCTTTCTTCAGGGCCTATAGGCTGTTAATGAACACCATACTTACAAATGCAATGAATTCCCATCCATTTCTTGCATTATTTAAAGACAAAGGCTTGTTCACAGTTTCACCGCATGACCGGTACCCCTTCATGACTGGTACTCCTTCAGCCTGTTAAAAGATATATCATATCATAAGAGATAGTTAAATGTATATGGAAATGCACCTGGAGCACCTGTCACCCACCGCTGGTGACTTAAAATGGAAAAATATGAAAATGTATGTGAAGCCAATGCTCAAAGTACATTAAAAGATGAAAACTGGCCCCGAAGGCCACGGCTGAATGCTTCACAGGCTCAATGAGAGAGATGTCGCTCTGTCAGATGTACTAAGATGATCATGTCACAACCTTTGCCAGAGGTCCAATTCAACATTCCTTATTCATGCTTTCTGGTCTGGTCGACAAACTAAATATGTGACACGTAACTGCTCTGCCTTTGGTTGTTTTTTTCTAAAATGAGCATCAAGGAAAAAAATGCAGACATTTGCATGAATGCTCAATGCTAAAGAGGGGCCCTTGGGGTGGTCTGATTACTTGTAGTGCATAATCAAATTACTTTGTTTTTCCTTGTTCACTACAACTATTTAGCTTTCAGCTTGTTTAAAACTCTAAATGTGGCTTGTTATCAAACTCCAGATAGGTTTGAACATGTTTGCTTAAAGTCATCAAGCTTTTCTGTGTGCAGTTGCATTTGTTGGGTTCGAATGCTAGGAAATAATGCCTTTAGCGAAGACTAGCATGAAGAACGGTACCTGGAGAAATTCAGAAAATACTGAAATTCAGTTTAATGACTCACAGTAATATTATTTCCACAAAGAAGTGCCTGTAATCTGGGATAAATAAAGAATGCAGAGGTTCAGCGGGGGTGGGGGTGGGGATGGGGATTGCGGCAACATCCCTGAGGCCCTCTGTCGCTTTTATCTGCAGCATGCAGGAATTTTGCCATTTGCTGACGTTTACCTCCTGGAGAAGTTCCATTTCCTTCATCTACCTATCTTTTTTTTTTCGGATTAATTTTAGAATAGTCATGTTATGTAAATGAGTTAGTTCAAAGGCTGTGATTGCTTGTTTTGGGGGATTCCAAGGGTGCTATTTTGCTAACATCATAACAAAAATAAAATAAAAATAGGGTGAATTCACCAAATGATGCCCCACTTTTATGTATCTTATTCACAAAGCACTATAATGTAATTTGGGTTATTATAGATTGTTTTATTCTCAAATGTTTTTTTTTTTTTAAAGTCACCTTTATCATTATAGCATTTTATACCATACAGATTGTTTAACTCTTTCCCAGCCAAAGACCAAAGCCATCTCATTGTATATGAGAAAACGCTTCCCCGCCAAAGACAAGATTTTACACCTTTCCATTTTTCACTGTTATACACTCGGGAGACGCTATAACGCATCTTCTGAACAAGAGCAGAATCTCCTGATCAAAAACACAGGCGAGGAAGATGCAGAAAAGATTGATCTCATATGCATATGAAAAATAATGCAATCATCGACAATGTTGGAGTGAAATGTTGATCCAGGATGTGGTAAATGATTGTGGAGGCTTTGGGGGTGTTTATGGAAGCGATGGACTGCATTTATGCTTTGATCATCATACTAAATATGATCCACATGTAGACTTTGATAAAAACCCAACTTTCCTCAGCTTTTTGTTTAAAATGTTGCTTTTTTAATGAAACTTACCTACATTCAAGTGTTGATAAAAAAGAATGCTAGAATTAAAAAAAAAAAAAAATATATATATATATATATATATAATATATATATATATATATATATATATATATATATATATATATATATATATATATATATTAGTTAATATGATCAAATATGCTGGTGGCTAGCAACTCTTTTCAAAGACACTGGCAGGGAAAGAGTTAAAAGCAGCTTCACAATGACAGGAAGGTAGCGGAATCAATGATGCAAACTTCAAAAATGAGACAAATTCTGTTGTAAAGCAGCTCTAAAAAGACAACAGTGACGTTATTCAGCTTCAGTTGTTGGTTCAGTTCAGTTCGATAACTGTAGAAAGTTCATTCATTATGAAACAAATTCAATTAAGTGATAAGGAAAAGGAAAGGACGTGATGTGTTGCCTATCCAGTGCTCTGCATTTCACTCATCCAAATGCACACACACAGCAGTGAGAAGTGAACAAACACACTGTGAACACACACCTGTAGCAGTGGGCAGCTACTGCTGCGATGCTTAGGGAGCAGTTGGGGGTTCTGTGCCTTTCTCAAGGGTCTCACCTCAGTCATAGTATTGAGTGTGGAAGAGAGCACTGCCCCAATACCCTCACCCACCCACCTACAATTCCATTAGACCATGACTGCCCCCGTGTCTTCAGCTCTACTGAAGACAGTATTGCTGTTATTCAGCTTGAGTCAGTTCAGTTTTGAGTCGGTTCAGTCCAATAAGTATCTGTAGCAAAATTAATAAATTATGCACAAATTCATCATTCATCTCAATTCATTTTTTTCACCCAATAGTGTCAATGCAGTCAAATTGCTAAAATGACTGAATACTAAGTATCTTTTTAACAGAATTTCATAGAATTTAAAATGTTTTCTATTGATTATGGCAGCAGTAAATCAAAATGAAGGCTATAACCTGTAAATGAGCATATATCCCAAAGTATGATGTAGACAGGTGCACTTTGGTGTTTTAGAGAGGTGATTTAGATGTGTGGATCACAGTGACTGAGTGATGCTGCTGTAGAGTCTCAGTAAAATAGGACTGCAAGATGAATAATGGCCTCTTGCAAATTGGGTTCAGCACAATTTTTGGGGCGTTACTGGATTTTCATGCTCACTTAAGTCAATCAGATGCTAACAAAAAGCATGCAGTGGACAAAATTCATTAAAGTGTTTTAGTAAACAAACTATATTAAATTATAACCTTAACTGTGTTTGTGTAGGACGCATTATCATATATTTGTGTATGGGAGATGATGTAAATATCCATCTTTGCTGCCCCCCGCCCCCCCACCCCATGTAGAGAACAATTTGATTTCAAGTACAAATGGGAACCAGCAGATGCTCAGACTCTTAGAAGCAGCCGTTATCTCCTCTTTACCGTTCACTGGCTCATTGAAAACCAATGAATTCTTTGCCCTCACACACACACCCCCACACACACAGATGCCACTCTCCCATACCTCATCGTCTCACCTGTCTTTGCTGTAAAGACACCAGAGGCTGGTTCTCTGTGGAGTGCTTCAAAATCCTGAGAGATGGAAAGAGGACTGAGCGTGCATTGAGCTCTCAGCCCATTCAATCTTTGGGTTATAATGGATTTCACAAACATCAGAAATCCTCTCATCTCTAATCATCAAGCTCTATTCAAATCCCTGCCAGACTGTGGAACGCCTCTCCGAAAAATACTGCGGCTGTCATTGTCTCCCTCTCATTCACTTATGACACTTCATGCCCCTCACACACATCATCTACCCCCAAATAATCAATAAAACCGAGCACTCGCTCTCTTTTCTTTTCAAGTGACTCCTCTATATACAAATACCTAGAATTGTTCATGTCTGTGGGCTTCATCCAGCCATTCACATTCAATGATGACTAATTCAGTGGATTTTTTGGCAATAAAAGGTTTAATTCAGATCAAACCTGTTTAGTTGATAGTAATGTTGAGTTTACAAAATTTACAAAAATAAAGAAATAAACAAGTACACAAGTAAACAAGCAAATTTAAAATATAAATAATAAATTAATAAATCACATACAAATAATAATGCTAGACCCTTTATGAGTGGGTGCCACAAGGGTCTAGCATTATTGTGATTTATTTTAATTATTATATTTTCCCTGTAATGAATCAGTTGGTAATTATGTCTGACATTTTAAAAGCTTTTTTTATTGACTATTACAAAAAAGTCAATTCAGATCAAAACTCTTCAGTTTGTATCATCAATAATACTACAAAGCTATATTACTGTTAACCTAAAATAAAAACAAGTCCATAATTAGATGCAGGTAAAGAAGCAAATGAAATATAATAATTAAAATAATTTGCCCAGATACACTCATTCCATGTAATGAGTCAGACTGGAATTACATCAGCCATTTTAAATGTTATCATTAAGGAGTTTGTGGTGCGTCAAATGTTTCCTCATGTCTCTGGAAATGTGCATTTTTGTTTTACAATCAAAGCTAGACGTGGGTAGCTTATAATGTTATGTACCTTTTGAAATGAGTGTCAAGCATTCTGTGCACCTGCATTTGCCTACTCTAGAAACAAAGATGTTAATGAGTGTATTGTGACGTTGGGGGCAGGTGAGAGGAGAATTCAGCCCACTGATGACGCTGTCACAGAGAAAAAGGCCTTGTGAGGTAAACAACTTCAGCTCACATTGAGGTCTTTGGATTTGTGTCTGAGAATGGTCTATAGGGGTTGAGCAAAACATGAACACATTGAATAGGCACAATTTCATTGTTAATATGTTTTCTACCATTTACCTTTAATAAAGCTTCCAAACTTATCTGAATAGATCCAAGCTTCTCACTCTTCTCTTAAAAAAATACCCACAGTGGTTTTATCATGACACCTTTTTTTGTGTTCACATAATTTTTTCCAACCCCTTTTATATTCTACTGACAAACATATTTTTAATTTGTTTTTAATAAACCATTTTAACTGCTTTAAAAATGTTTACATTTAAAGCAATGCGGTTCTATTACTCCCAAACTTTGAGTAAGAGACTCAATGTCACAAAATGCAGTTATATTAACAAGTAAACTATTTTCAAAACCCACAATATGAGTGATTCAAAACTCTCCAAATTTGGTTTGTGCACACAGACACAAGGGCTCTTGTACACAATGCCAAATGCTTGAAGTGGTCTTTCTACTATATGAGAGCCTCTCTATTCAACATGTCCCTCAGCAGTCTCTGTTTGATCATAATTGAGAGAAAACCAACTGTAGTAGTTTTTATTTTAAGTTTATTATGCATCAGCTGTTTCATTATAATCTCTCTTTTAAATCTACTTATATGTGCAGAACATGTGTGGATGCTTAGGCTATGTACATGTCTGATCTTCCTTTTGATGTCACTAAAAATAGTATTTGTTTACATC
Organism: Cyprinus carpio; assembly: GCF_018340385.1. Taxonomy (NCBI): domain Eukaryota; kingdom Metazoa; phylum Chordata; class Actinopteri; order Cypriniformes; family Cyprinidae; genus Cyprinus; species Cyprinus carpio. Next base: position 19,894,937 of record NC_056612.1, on the reverse strand, counting down.
CCTTGATCTTATGAGCGTGTGCCACACATGGAACAGGCTGGAACAAAAATGATGATAAACAGGCATTATAAACCCACTCTTTTTCTTCTAAGTAGGTTCTGTTGAGTGTAAAGGCTGATAGGCTTTTGTCCAACTATACACTGTAGAGCACAGCTGAGATAATCCACTCACTAAAAGAGCCCTGCTTCCACCGGATTTTCCACTGCAGGGCCTGTATTCCTGTGAATTGCTTCAGAATTCCAGTGTATTTATATAGTATATTTGTTCAAGTAAATGTATGTGTGCATTTATTTATTTATTTATTGTTTAATTTAATTAGTTGTATATTATGTATTAATTTAATTCATTGATTTAGGCATTTTTTCCAGTATGAATTTATTTGAAGAAAACCCCTTTTTTATAGACTGCAAAATAATTTTCTTTAATACATATTTTTGTTTGTTAGCAAGTAGTTTTAGCAATGTTGCGTTTACTTGAGAAGAAAATATGTGAGAGGTTTGGATCAAATATACTACCAGACTTTTTTATATAGAATTCCGTGTAGAGATTGTAGAGAATTGTGTTTTCATAACATTTGTGCAGGGTCCTTGCCTATTCTAGCAAGCAAAGTCCATCTAGAAATTGCTTACTGACACTTGCGGAAGAGCTTGTTTGGCCTGCACAAAGGCCTGATTTTACAGAACACCTGATCCTGTGAGCCAGACCCCATCATCACCATCATGTGAGCATCATCTCCCTGACCCCACTTATGTCTGAATAGGAGCAGATCCATGCATTCATGTTCCAGCATCCAGGGGAATGGAAGCTGTTATAGTAGTGAAGGTTTGATGCTGTTTGGTCAAGTTTAAGCTTAAAACAAGAAAAAAATAAAAAAATAAAACTTACATCAGTATGAAATCAGGTTTTTAGAGATAAACACACTTTTGGTATTGTATGTGTTTATGCATTTGGCAGGCACTTTTATCCAAGGTGTCTTACATTGCATTCAGGGTATTCATTTTATCAGTTAATGCATTCTCTGGAAATCAAACCCATGACCTTGGCATTGCTATCATCTTACTTTACTGTTTAAGTTCTAGATTTGCTGTTTGTCATATAATGTATAGACATGACTCTTATGTGTGTTTGTGTTTCTGCTTGCAACAAAGTTGCAACCTCCAATTTAGAACTTAACCCATGTTGCTTTCAATTATCAGTTTGTACAGTTTCCATTAATATCCCAAAAGATCATTGGGTAACACTATGTGTGCCTAAATAAATAAATAAACAAACCAAGATTTCCAGTATGTTTGTTTTTTGTCATCATGCTATAAGTTACCTCATTTTCAACTTGGCTTTCAGTGTGTATGAATGAATAGGAAATGTCTTTACACAAAATATATGCTGTACTTAATAGTGGGTTAGCAAGCATTGCGATGAAAACTACATATTTTTCCATATTTTTTTTACATGCTCTGTGTCATTTCTTTGAAGGCAAGAGCAGGTCCTGTGTGAACGGTCCCTTATACTCCATCTCTGCTTTATACTCCAACTGCGAATCTGGCTTTGCATAAATAAGTGCAAGCAGATGGAACCAGCAGTCTCAGGCAGTGACGCTTTTACATATTCTGGCTTGTTACATTGAGTTCACCTTTGTGTCTGGGTCACAGTGGGTCTACATTAAGCTCAATTTAGTGCGAAGAACCTGCATTTTTTTATGTATAGATCTAACCTATGGCTTTAAGAAGTATGCTTTAAAAACTTTTAAATAGCACAAAAATGTAGTTAATCTCCTGCAACCCATCTACATTTCTGAACAATATCTGTGCTGATCAGAGTGCTTTGTTGTATTTGTATATGTTTGATAGCCTACATGTGTAATTTTAGCATGTATGAGTTGGCAATCATTTGGCAACCTAAAGATGTAATGATTAAGTGCAAGCATTTATTTTTTGGTTGCGAATGTGATCAAATGTACAATGTTATGTAGTTCTATATTGTCAAATTGAAACTTATGATGGTCTTGTTGGCAATATGCTGAGAACTACTGCATTCAGTATGACGGGAAATAAAAGCCTACGGTGCTATTTTCCTCTAATAACACAATAGCATAGCGTTAGTCAACAAAAGAGACAGTCAATGACTGCCGGTGTGTGATAAAGACCTGTTTGTTGAATGCTCAGCTCTTTTAGTACTTTTATACAAGTTTAACACAGGTTTCAGCGAAACACAGGTAAAAACCTAATCTGTCCGTGATTATTCTGCGACTGAAAATTCATCCTAGAATTCATGAATAATGTCTCACAGTTTGCGTAACTTCCTTGTTGTTTTTCAGAGAAAGGAGTCTGAGTGAATCACTTTTCATTTAAAAGGGAGAGTAGGTGGAAGCAACCGTCTGTAACTGATAGCCGAGCTGTGCGGCAAACTTTTAACGTCTTTAATATTTTAGCTGTGCAGTATCTTTAGTTTATAAAACCTCCACCTCGCTTCAATCTATAAATCAGCATCAGCTTCAGGGAAATGACCTTTAAAGCAAAGCCCTGAAACTGAAGCTGAGAAAAGGAAGATTTATTTCCTGTCACCAGGGTTTCTTTCCTGGAGCATAATAATAAACATATTAGGTCCATCACACTACTCATCCTATCTCAAAAGATCCGGCAGTACCTGTGTCAGATGTGTGTCAGCATTTTAAGCAAATTAGACTAATTCCCATGCTAATCTTTATTTTTAATCCTGCTGACCGATGTTATCGAGTGGCCTTGTGCAAATGGAGTTAATGGGATCATGATAGCAATCATGATAGCGGGATCATGATTTTCTGTAATGGGTCAATGGGTTTGGATTGATGTTGCTGTGATTTTGTTTGTGATGCAATCTAATGTAATGGTGTGAAAGCCAATGCAGGAGCTGATACATAGAAGTTAATTCCTAGGAGTTTTTTTTTTGGCCCATTGCTAATGCTGTCTGCTGTGACATTTCATTATTCATTGCTGGCCTTTGTCTTGATGCAAACAACCTGAGTTCTGCAGTGACAACTAGATGCATTCTAATCTTATTGCCACCTAAAATAGCCTCCGTGAATCTCAGCTCGACATTTGAGTGAAAGCACAAAGTTCTGCCTGTTAATTTGCCCTATGCCTGTAATGTTTGCACCTCAATTAGAGCGGTATAACCAGCAGCACAGTTAGCAAAATCGCTTGACATCAACAGATAAATGTGGACAGCATGCAGTCAGAATGGCCACAGATGAAAGTTTATTTGAGTCTGGTGGGTCTCGCTCTCACTATCTCTCTCTAACACACATTCACAAAAACACTTTCTGAGTATAATGACTGGTTTTCATGCACAAGAATGGGCAGCCAGCTGTCTGAGTGTGATACTTGTAATGAAAGCTTCTTGCAGGAGCGCATGCCCTTGGTAATATTCCTTCCATTGTAAACACCACACATCCTATGCAAATGAGAGAAGTAACACCCAAATGACTGCTGTTTCCTTAAGGAAACATAGGCTAAAAGATCTTTTAGCTAAACGCAAACACTGGAATAACAGTATACTGAACTGCCAATAGTTTCACATTTCGCATGTTAATACTTTTTAATCGTTTTACTTTAAGGTCTCGCTTCAGTCACACTGTCTGAGCCTGACGTTTTATGTTCATAGTGTTCCTGCACACTTTTAATGACTGAATATTTTATGCATGTAATTCATAGGATTTTCTAAAGGGAGCATCTGGGTGGTTATTGTGCATTGACAATCCCTGGATTGAAAAATTGTAAAATGCTCCATTTGGCTCACTTGATGAAGTGTCCATGATTTGATCACAATAACATTTAAAGCCATTGCAAATATGGGATTGAATTGTGAAAGCACATAAAATGGATTTGCCACTCAATTATTTGATGGAATAGAGGAAGCAGGATGGATTGTAAGCCAATATTTATGAATTGTTGGCCAATATTAAAAGCATTCATGCTATAAACTCTTTAATGTGCTTGATACTAGAAGTAAATCTGTCCGTTTGGTACTAGAATGTTAGAGTGAGAATTTATTTATTTATTTATTTATTTATTTTTTAGGTATTTACTATTTCACAGACTTGATTATCTAAATTATGTTTGTGAAATAGTGAAAACCTTTCACTTTGGGGTCGATAGAAATTCTGATCACAGTGTATTAAGGCTTGAAGAACTAATTTGTTTTTATTCTAAAAATGTGAATTTAAATTGAACAGTTTGTTTAGTTAATTTTTTAGTCATCTTTGTTTTTTTTTTTTTTTTTTTTTTTTTTTAGTTGTAATTCAATTGCAGTTCTGCATCTTGTTTGCTACCTTATATTACCTTAAAGGGATAGTTCATCCAAAAATAAAAATTATGTCATTAATTACTCACCCTCATGTCACTTCAAACCCGTAAGACCTTCGTTCATCTTCAGAACACAAATTAAGATATTTAAAAAATAAAATCATTTTTGGGCAAATTTAATTCAATTTAATTTTTAATTCATATTCAAGAATTTTATTCAAAAAGCATTTTTAATTCCAACCAATACTGAATGGTGCACAGCTCTAAAGTATATACATATTTTTTATTATCAAGTGGTTTTATATAACTGTTATATAACTGCTGCACCATTAATTGGTTTTTGTACTGTCATTTAGTCAGCAGTTGGGCTACTCAAGTCGAGTTTTCCAAGATTGCCCACTACAAAACCTTAATTTTGGTACATGCATTTTCATTGAGCAAGTCCAGCATTTGATAGTTATTGCAGGTTCTTATACCAAGCTATAGCCTCAGGATCCATTCTCAGGCTTTTACGTATTTGAACAGCCATTCCAAAATGTCCTGATGGCATTTTAAGGCATTCTAATTAAGAACTCCATATCTAATCAGATCTTTTAATTGGCAAAGCAATATAGAATTACTGCCTGACAAGCTTTCAAATACACTGGGGGGTAAATGTATGCCCTTGTAGGACTTAATCATCTAGTGTGCTCAGCAGTTTCATATGCATATCAATCCAGCAGGGGGACAATTAAGGTTGTGGATAATTCATTTTCACCGGTACACTCCAATGCACAATACTATCTCAGTGAAAAAAATGCTTGATTTCTTACGGGATACAGCAGGGTTTTGCAGAAATACTGTACACATTTCTGTGATTTCTGCATTGTCTTTTCATCTTTCATCAAGACAGCTCTGCATCTTTGTTTTATAGTGCTTTTTTGTGACTTAGGCTCCGAGCTGCTCTGCCTGCACATTAAGCAAGAGGGTCCCCTGAGAATCATGTTTATTGTGGCTGCGGGGAAATTGAGAACTCCAATAAAGATGTCACGTACATTATGATTCCCATTATAATCATCTGCGTCTCTGTATCATCTTACTCAAAGCTATCTCGCCATTCCTTCTGCTCCTTCCTGTCTGAGAAGCTTCATAACTCGTTAACACTCTGCAAAAGAGTAACAAAATGTGTTTCTGGAGTTATTAAACTTTCTTTTTATCATGGAAAGGGTGAAGGAGAAGTGAAGTCTATCTTTAACTGCACAACAGGATTACGTAAATGTATTTTGATAAGTACCTTTGATTATCTACAAAATGGTATGACAAGAACATTATCATTTATCTCTGTCATAACTGTGCCAGAAATATGGAGGCTGCATTTAGAAAAGCAAGAAGAAAATTCTTCAAACAAACACCAAAACAAATGATTTCTTCTTGGCAATTTAAGAACAATCATGCAGCTAGATAAGACATGTTTAATGACTTGAAATAATCACTTGAAGAGCCACGTGTTCTGCATTTCATTCAGCTCAAGACAGCTACATGTGTAAATGCCAGTCTGTGTTATTGCGGTCAGCAGTTGCACTTATGTGTGCAAACAGCTTTTGGGGTCTTTTAATATTAATGGAAGCTGATAGACCAACACAGTAAATGAACTTAATTGCCTGCAAGTTCCTTACATACTTAATAATTTATGAGTAGGATCTCATCTAAATATCCAGAGAATGTGCAAAAGATCCAGATATATGATTTTCTGTCCAAACCAGTTTTTATGACACAATGAAAACAATTGCCAATTGAATTGAAACTGTAGTGCATGCAACATGTAGACTAGACACCTTTCCTTTCCTTTCCTTTCCTTACAGTATTTATGATTAAATAAAATTGCCCTACCGTTTTAGAGTGAACTAGGAAAAAACTTTGAAAATTAACTTTTAAATTACAGTTTTTCTCGATTAATAACATTATAACTGATTCATTTGGCATAATTTTCCAAACCATTCATACAGTTCTCAAAACAAAGCCACATTTCTCAAAACCTTTAACTTTCTCAACTATCTTCAAAACTTTCTCAAACTTATTGCTGAATTTTACTGTATCTGCAGCCCTCTATCTATGCTGCATAATGTAACAGACATTGACTTGACTGTCAAATGTTTCCTGTTTCCCAAAAGGTGGTTTTTGTAACATTGTTTTGAATTGATCTTACTAGTGTTTTTTAGACAGGAAAATAGTTTGTGTAATTGACAGGTTTGTGTCATCTGAGGCCAAAGATTGAGTCTGACAAAAGAGAATGTGTTTTTTACTGTAATGTTTGACTTTGACCTGAACATTTGAAGTTTGCACAAGTTGGTGTGTAGTTTTGAGATTGTGTTTTTAGTTGTGAGAAAATGGTGAATTGTTTCATGAATTGTGTTAGCAACTGAGAAAAACTGTAAACCTTGTTCACCTTTGAATTTAGTTTGAACTCTTGTTTGCAATTATGTGCATTGCTGTACCTGTACAACAGAACTGTCTCTTCAGTTAGCACTAATTAATGTGGTTCAAGCCATAATTAAATACTTTTGTGCCTATCATTTATTCCTATTTTTTTATGTACATTCATATTGACAATGCTCATCTCTATCCATACTTTCTCTAAGTCTCAATACCATACAGATCTATAAACTATGTCTCACTGGGCAATTCATTGTAAGAATTTATGAGCTTCATCTAATTAAGGAGTGGTAGCAGTGCATTACGCTCACATCTGATGAATGAATTAGTCTGCTGTGCCAAGTGATGTGAGGCCCTGTCACTGGGAGAATACTGTGTGTGTTCATCATTAAAAAAGCAGAATCGTTAACGGTGTGAAAGTTCATAGCTGTCTGGAAAATGATTTGTTGATGCATGCAAGTTTTCAACCTGCGTCATGGGAAATCATGGCTGTCATGTGGTAGACACCATATGTCCCCCATTTTAGAAACGTGTTCATAAAAAAAAATATTGTGTTCTTACATGGTTAGTTCAAATACTGTCATTTACTCATCCTCATGCAATTCCAAGCCTGACTTTCTTTTTTTCTGTTTCTGTTTCTGTTTCTTTTTTTTTTTTTTTTTACATTTTTACATTTTGAGTATTGAGTATTGAGCATTTTAATCAGCTACCTTTAGTTTTGCCTTCCTGTTTGATTCTGTTCCATTTGTATGATTTGTAGCAGCTATGCATGCTGGTCAAGGGCTGGTGCAACCATAATGCCTCTGTTAAGTAGGATGTGTCGAGAGATTATTTAGACAATGAAGAACATGATCTAATTGCAAATAATTTAGACTGGCAGCAGCTCTAGATGAGATTGTGGTATGCAGTGCATGAAATTAAAACTCACAAACTGTAAAGATCCCAAAAATATAAAAAGCTGCAGGCTAAATTGTAGATTTCTAGCACTGAAAAGAGCAGTTATATTGTTTCAATATTGTTTGCAGCACTAGATTCAGTAACATTTTAAATATATTCATCAGTATTAAGTGTTCTTTATAATTACTCAGGAAAAGGATGGATGATTTTTCATGTTCAGCATTAGTTTGGTGAATGTATCAAAACAGGGCCAGTTGTTTTAATATCTGGGTACCTTCCTTGGTGATTACAGTTTTTTTCGATTGTTTAAACACATTTCTTGAAATTGTGACTCCTTTCCTCGAAACTCTAAACACAAATCCATAACTTCTCACCCAATTCCCCATACTTCCTATTTTCAAGTCAAAATGAAGCTCTCCACTCAAAACTACTCAATCTTGCTAAAAAAAAAAAAAAAAAAAAAAACGAACTTTGCCCTTAGACATGACACACAAGCCCTCAAAAAAACACACACACACGACAACATTGTCTTACACACTAATGAGATCAATTCATAACACTTTGCAAAAATGTTCTTTTGGCAATCAGGTATCATTTTACAGATCAATGTCTACTACAGTATACAACATATATAGAGCAGATACATGTTACAGTAAATATAGCAGATACAGTGAAATTCAACAATAAGCTTTAAAGTAAGAAAGGATTATTTTCATTACACTGCTGTAAAGAGATCTTACAGTACACTAGATGAAAAGCACTAGAAAGGAAAAGGTCAAATACCAAAGAATTGGATATGAACAAACAACAGAATATAGTCATCTCTTATTTCTGCAAAAATACAGTACATGTAAGAAGTACTTGGCTACAAATCAGTTCAGCAGTTACAGTATGAGTTTGAGGGTGTACAACTTGTGCTTCAGTATTTACCATACACATATACCGTATGGAAAGTAAAAGTTCTCTCATCTGAAGTACTGCTACTGTTCTGTCATTATATTTTATCTATAAGTAATATTGAAAGCCTGAAGATGAGCCTGTAGGCCAGTTGTCCTCATGCACAAGAACATGATCAGTTACAGCGCTGTGTATTTCATCAGGAATAAATGTACTTTTACCCCGTCCCCTTCAGTTTTCTTTTCCCCTCCTCTTCCTCTTTGTCTCTCACTAGTAGGATTAATTTTCCAAAACACATAATCACCTGTGCTCCTTTTTATATCATCGTGAGATTCTGACTGGTTTGTCACCAGTTTTGCTACTTAATGTCCACACATGGATAAATGTGTGCTGTTTAAGTTAATTTTGTGATGCTTAATTAATTATATTGTGTGTTTGTGTTTTCTGAATAAGAACATGGTTTAACCTGTGCAAAATGATGCCGTTCTTTTGTAGAGTTTTACTGAAAACACTGAGCAAATTAGAGCATGTGTGAAAAAAGGGGAAATGTGTTAAAAGTGTTAAGAAACGTGTCTTTGTTTCAATAACTGTATGAATGGTTTGGAAAATTATGCCAAACGAATCAGTTATAGTGTGTTAGCAATCGAGAAAAACTGTAAGTATCAGAATATTTTATATTCTCATACTTATTAGTGATTAATTTCTATGGGTGTAAAAAATATTCTAACCAAACCAAAAAAAAAAACGTGATACACCAACCACAGTACTCTCATGGTGTACTGAACAACCCCTGCCCAAATACTGAATCGGATAATAAATATGCTTTCTAATGTCTGTGTCTGTGCATCCTTCTGCAGCCATACAGCCAAACTGATAGATGGCGATGTCGACCACAGGAACAAAGCACAGCAGAAGACTTTTGTTTATCTCTGTAAAGCGGGAGAAGTATAAATGAATAGAGGAGCATTTGTTTACAACATAAGTGGAATTCTTTCTTAAATTTAGCTGTTGTGTCAAGTTGCTATATAAATAAACAATCTCTAGATTAATTTATGATTCAAGCTTTGTTCTGTGTGATCAGCCTCACCGCTGTAATTAGAAACTTTAGACAATCAGACTCTATTACATCAATTTACAATGGATTTGACAAGTAAATAAAATGTAACTAATAAATATAAAGTAAATATAATGAACTGAAATCAATGCACTTGTTTCTATTTTGCAAACAAATTGTTTTATCAGCAACTGAGTCATTGTTAATCGTGAAAGATGTGTACATGATGGAGTGCATCAGAAAGGAGTGCAATTACTGTAGGCCTATATTTATGATGATAAAATTAATCAATTTGTGAAACCAATGAGGATTCACACCCCTACTAAGCATAGCACATACCAAACCGTACCGAAACCATGATACAAACCAAACCGTGAGTAATTTGAACCGTTACAAACAGTCTATACATTGAAATACTCCAAGCCAAATTAATTTTTGCTTATGGTGTATTTTATTTAATTGTATTTTTTTCTATATTCAGTTTTTTCCCCCATTTTAATTTTCCTGGATACCTTTTTTTTTTCAGGATTTTTTTTAAATGGCAAAAAGCATGTCTAATTAATTAACCATAGAACTTACACAGTTTAACAGCAGTTTATAGAAAGTTTAAAAAATATATATTTAAAGGGATAGTTCACCCAAAAATGATATATGTGATAAATGATATGATGATATGTGTTTTACTTACCCTTGATTCATCCTAGGTGTATATGACTTTCTTCTTTCGGACAAATCCAATCAGAATAAATAAAAAATTGTCCTGGCTATTCCAAGCGTTATTATAGCAGTGGGTGGGTGTTTCTCTTTAACAGTCCAAAACACGTTAAATAAAGCATGCGCATCCGTAATAAAATGTGCCTCACAGGGTGTGGATACAGGCCTCCTGTAGCAAATCCATGCCTTTTTGTAAGAAAAATATCCATATTTCAAACTTAATAAACACTTTTCTCTCACTTCTGCTGACTGTCGTACATGGAAACTGTTCTGGCGGATGACATATAACGTATGTGTCATGCGCACCTCTGAGATATGATAGTCTCACCAGTTTGTTTACAAGGAGCAAAAGAAGCAAAGTTTCCTCTTGGCTTATATCGAAATCCTCCAACATTTTTCTTTACAAATCCTCGTTGTGTACTTCTAATTCATGTTTCTCTCTCAGCGTTTGTCACTAATCACACAATACCGACATCCTGCGTCATCCGCCGGAACTCCTTCCGTGTATGACAGATGGTGGAAGTGATAGAAAAGTGGTTATTATGTTTGAAACATGGATATTTTTCTTACAAAAACACATGGATTCGCTTCAGGAGGCCTTTATTCACCACCTGGAGCCGTGTGAGGCGCATTTTATTATGGCTGCACGCACTTTATTTAATGTGTTTTGGACTGTTGAACAGAAACACCCACCCACTGCAATGTTAGAGCTCAGAAGTGCCAGGACAATTTTTAATATAACTCCGAATGGACTGTCTGAAAGAAGAAAGTCATATACACTATAGCTGGGGTTTGCGGGGCCCCGGTGCAGGTTGTACCCATGGGCCCTGTTTGAAATTGTGTAAATAGCACAAATAAACAAATTAAACAATGTTTAAGTTTTTTCAGGTTTGTAGGTGTCCAGGTACAGAAACTTAATAATCAAATGTAAATAGCATTGCATAGTCTTCACTGTATAAATTAAACAGATTCATTCTTGTTAAAACCTCAAAGTAATTCAGTAAAGAGCAGTAAATGATTTTCTCCTATTTAATTTCTTGGATTAACATCAAGGACACTGACAGCAGCTGTGGCGTGGTCACTTTAAGAGAAAATACATCCAATATAATGATACACATTCAATTTCTTTCTCAACTGTTTACTTTCACTTAAGACATAACCGACAGTTTTTTGTCGGTGTTCAAGGGTTTTAAGACTACTAAATTTTTGGGTGAATTAACCCTTTAAGGCCCTATGAAATGTTGTTGCTGTTTTTTCTCTCTCAAATTCTGTTTTATTTTTTACCAAATTCTGAGATTTCTATTAATTTAATGGATTCCATTTTAATGGTTTCATTAAATTTTAATAATCAAGAGCATCTCTTATTAATTGATTTTTAATTTTTTTTATTATCTTTCTTTTTTCAGAAATACTGTGTTGTGTATTTACATTTTTCTGGTAAATAAATTCTGGTAAATAACTGTTCTGGTAAATATTCCACAAAATAATGTTTTAATAATAATTTTATTAGTAGTACTAGTCGTATGTGTAATAAACAAAACTGCATGTCTAAATCATGCATTCACAACGAGACCTGTATGCAGGATTCATATTGTATTTAAATAGTATTTTATGCAGCTTAATATTCACAGACATATCACGTTTTGATTTAAGTGTACTGATCTACTATTAATTTATCAATCCAAAATTTGGTCAATTCCGTAACATTCCTTGTTATACAGTAAATCTGTTTTTATGACTGGATTACACAATTCCGTGATGTGGAAAGTGCAGACGGAAACCATAGGGCCCTACCTGAAGGTGTCAGTTGTATAAAAGTTGTATGTTTTGGTAATACAAAATATAGACAAACAAAAGATATTGAATATTAAACCCAGTGTTTTTAACCTTGATTCTCAATCCGCCATTTTGCAAAGCAAATTAAGAGGAAATTAACCAGTGCTTTTTTCTATTCCCATGAACAATCACATTGATTCAGCCAGAGTGACTTGTCAAGGACAGGGAAAAACATCCTTATTGTTGCTTGCGCAGCTGAACAGTGACCTTGAGACACGCAAAACAAGTCAATAAGAGCTCACTCTTGCTTCTGTCTCACAGCACAGATGTTTCACTTTCCCCTCTGGTAGAAACAATAATACAAGCATGGAACTTAGTTTGATTTGTCCTCTCCATCAATACCTTCCCGCTGGCTAAGAAATCCATAGAAACAAAGACACTGTGAGACATGTCACTGTAACTGATCAATTGCTGGAGGCTCTGCGTGAATATAGAAAACTGCTTCATGAAGATGGTCTAATATGTCTTTTAGGCTTATATCTCAGGGCAAGCTCTTAGAGGCAAGACAAAAATTTATACGACAAGTTCTTCAACAAGTACATATAAACAGAGGAGAACATTGTGTTGAATGTGCATTTGCTAGACAACTTGTTTTATGTAAGTATATTTCAGAAATTTAAATGAGCATGAATTCATTAGCAGCTAATTGATATACATTTTGAGAAAGATGTTAAAATGTAAAGAAAACATCATTGTAAAAGGGTTTTTGCAGGCCTAGCCAGCTGAATCCTAGAACTAGATTTGAATTGTCAATTTTTACAGTTGAAACTTACTTGTAGACTAAATGACCTGGCACAGTTTGAACTTTACCACTGCAAGCAATCAAGAGGGCGTCTCTGCTAATAATGTTTTATGATCCAGGTCAGAAGTGTGTATAACTCATACAGTATATATGCATGTCTTCAACCAGATTATTAATTTAACCAGTGATTAAACCAATCCAGCATAAAGGAGGTTCTGGCTGAGAAAGCTAATATTTACCTCACTAATCTAAAATGCTATGTAAATATCATTAATTTAATCACAAACAAGATTGATATAACTGCATAAATCATATCTGTACAACAAATCATTTTTTATTATGCCCCACCCATGCAAACCACACACACACACACACACACGCACACACACACACACATGCGCGCGCACATTCAACAACACAAGTCAAAGTAATTGGTGCTTATAATCCCGCCCTACAGCACAGATAAAAGGTAGAGAACAAAAACAAAGCTTATTATGATTATGATGAAAAGAAATTTCTGGCATTAGTTCTGCATGGCTAAAAATGATCACATTGATAATAAGCAGGAGAAAATTCATAACTTTGTTTTAATTAAAGAGTTTCATCAAGTACTTGTATGAGTTATGGTCCAAAAGCTTAATGGGTGATTTTTCAAGTAAAGCATGCTTTTAAACAATGATTGGAATTTTCACAGCTTGTTGGGAATTCTGTGACATGAAAACTGAATAACAATTTAAATTCACATGAGTGGAAAATTATGAGGAGGACTTTTATTGATGATGCCACTTGAAGTTCCATTTAATGTTTTTAAGCATAAATTTCCCTGCATTTGCATGCGCAGCATTAAATGGAACATGTTCTACAGTTGTCATATTGTATTTTCAATATGGTGGTCACAAAACATCACAACTGTGAAAATGTGAGGTTTGTAAGGGCTCTTCATTTCAGTTCAAATTGTGATTCAATCTATACTGTACATGCATTATAAATACTTTTTAAAGGGGTCATCAGATGCAACATGCACTTTTACGAGTTGTTTGAACTGAAATGTGTGTTGGCAGTGTGTGTACACAACCACCCTATAATGATAAAGATCCACCCAGTGTTTTTTTTTAATCTCGTTAAATCATTTCCTCTTTCTCATATCACACAGACCCAGGCCCTCCCATGATTGTTGATTGACACTGTTTAGACACATTGTACTTTTTTTTTAAGTGTTTTTATTTGTATTTTTTTAACACTGACATTTTAGTCATATTGTCATGTGTTTATGCCTCCCCTCCTTTTACAGCCTCCGCATTTTAAAGGGATCTTATGATGCGATTTCAATTTTTCCTTTCTGTTTGGAGTATTACAAGCTCTTGGTGCATAAAGAAGATCTGTAAAGTTGCACAGACTAAAGTCTCAAACCCAAAGAGATATTTTTTTTATAAAAGTTAAGAGTCAACCACACCCCCCTAAACTGGCTCGTTCTAACACGCCCCCCACATCTCTACATCACTATGTGGGAAGATTTGCATAACGTTGCCCAAATAAGGCGTAACTTTTATTCTCCCTGTTGCCGCTGCTGCCATGTCATGGAGACGCTGTGTGTTTTGTTGTGAAAGCGAAACTACTTTGTTTGGCCTTCCAAAAGAAGACACGACTAGAAATCAGTGGTTTAGTTGTATTTCAACACTGTTCCAGAACAGTCCAACCCAAATATTCAGATGTGTGCTGCGCATTTTATCGAGGATGAGGACTGTTTCCTGAACCAGTAGCCTTGTTGTTTCTTAGATCACAAATGCAGACATGGTTTTATGTTTACCCAGCATGATACGCAACGCAACGTGTAAAAAGACAGTGTAAGTCATTATAATCAGTAATTATGTCCCCACTGGATGCAACAAATGCCTTGTTTGTAATGGGTTTTATTGTTTTTGTCTCGTCTAGTGATGTTGAACAAATCTTTCTATTTAACCGGATCTTCTTAGTGAACCAGTCGAACCAGTTCACCAAATCGAACTGAATTGTTTGAAATGGTTCATGTCTCCAGTACGCACTAATCCACAAATTACTTATTAACTTATTAAGGTTATTCGGTTTATAAACGTGCCTTACACTCCCTCTGACGCGAAATAAACCAATATACCAAGTTATTAGTTACTCCTAACAGTACATTGACTGAACTGCTAAAAGAGAACCGATGATGGGATGTGCACAAGCAGAGCAGCTGGACCAAGTCTCATGCTGCTGGCCTGGGAGACGGCATAGTATGTTAAGGGGCATAACATTTCCGTCACACGCTTGAGGCATTCGGCCAATCACAACGCACTACAGAAAGGCGGGACATAGAGGAGAAACAACAATGTACATTATATGGAAAATAATGTGTTTTTTGAACATAAACACATTGCATTACACCAAATACACAAAATAATGTTCTTTTTGGCAGCATCATATGACCCCTTTAATACATCTTCTAGATGTCCTGGGAACTAAGGTTCACTTAAAGTGGGAGTTATACAGAAACAAAGAATTGTTTATTAAAACAAAATCTGTGCCAATATCACAGACCATAATTATGTCAGCATCACTTGGCCAATGAGTGTAGTTTGGGTTCCTCCTCAATGCATCCTATAAATGTTGTCATATGTCTTGCACACATCCAGTCTGTTTTTTTTTTTTTCATTAGTAAGTAACACAATTTTATAGGTGTTGAATTTTATCTTTAGCCCCTTGCATTCTTTCTTATCATGTAGACAACAGGTTGCAATATATATTGCAATATGCAATATAGCGCGTATATTTAGCAAAATACTCCTCTGTATAGATATTTTTTCTAGCTGACTAATAAGCTTATGGACGACCAATGGTTATTCTGAGGTGGCATTATAACTTGAAGTTCCAAACTCTTTAATTAAAACAAAGTTGTGAATTTTCTCCTGCTTATTATCAGCGTGGTTATTTTTAGCCATGCAGGAATACCAGAAAGTTCTTTTCATTATAACGTGGCATTGTTTATAAGCTTTCCACGGTTTTCCACAATTGGAAACATTTAATGAGCGATTACATGATACATTTCAGTAACTTGAACTGCAGGCTTACTTATACCTTTTGATGTCAATTCATGTTTATTTTGTACTATAGTAAAGAGAAAGATTTAATAGGTTTACTTATACCTTTCGATGTCCATTCATGTTTATTTTGTACTATAGTAAATAGGTTCCCTTTTAGTCGGTCACTCTCCACGTCACGTCAGTGACCGACGAATTGGGATATCGCTTCGAAAGACCAATCTACTTCGAGTGTAAACTAAATGAGCCAATGCAAATTGGCATGCAATTATTGCATCCAGCTGCTGCTGATCACAGCGTGAGGATAAGAAGGCAGCAGGTGCAATGCATACCAGCTTTTCACTTCGGAGCCAAGCAACAGTATCGTTCTGCTCAACTGTGTATGCTGTGAACTACGAGTTCAGCATGCTCTTGGAAGCTTCCTGTGTTGGCGAGACGGCGCTTCGGCGGTCGCTCCAGCGTCGAGTGGATTGCGCACTTAAGGCTGCACTACCCCCTGTCGTGTTGCAAGTGGCCATCTCCCCTGTGTACCTCAGCACTAAGAGCATTTCCTAAAGAGCGAATTTTCTCTAAAAGAGCTCCATGGGTGCGTCTTTATAAAGACGACGGATTGTCCATATAAGGATGCCGTTTCACCCGAGCGTTTCTGGGTGCGGTAGTTACCTGGCACCAGGTGATGGTCAGGATTGCTGCCTCACATGTCTGGGTGTCAAGCACGCTGAGGTGGCCTTCGTGGATGTGTCATGTTCCCACTGCGGACCATCTCGGAGCTGCCTCCAGCAAAGCAGGGTCGTAGAGGCGCACGTGTCCAGGCCCCCGCCAAACCTGGCGGCAAGCGGAAGAGCAAGCGGCCCTGAGACAGGCGACCCAGAGATGGAGGGTTCTGCTGTTCGGGAGATGGTTAATGCACCACTCCCTCCCCCGGAGGAGGGCGGGGTGGAGAATCTTTTGTTTAGTTTTTTCCCGCCGGTACCCAAATACTCGACAAAAAAGAAGTTCCCTTTATCTCTGGGTCCCAGGAGGGCACGGAGAGTTGCAGACGGCCAAGCACCAGACCTCACTCATCCTCCTCCTTCACCAGATGGCAGCAGCGGGTGGTTTGAGGGCGTCAACAAAGGCCCTACTCACGCACCTTCTGCCAACCCACGGAACCAGGTGAGCTTTGCACCCCACACTCACACCACACTCCAGCCTGCTCACAAGCCACCCCGAGTTGGGTCCCTGTGTTCCACTTCGCTGCCCCACTGCGGTTACGGCTGTCGTTCCGCTGGTCCCGTTTGTAAGGTTTCTAAGTGCCTGGTCAGCGATACCCAGCCCGTCTCGCTGGCTTCTGCGGGCCATCAGCCTCGGCTATGCGATTCAGTTCACCTGGCATCCCTCCAAGTTCAGCGGTATCCGCTTCACTAAAGTGAAAAGGGCCGATGCCCCTGTTTTGTGGGCAGAGATCACAGTCCTACATGATAGAGCCGGTCCCTCCATTATGATGGCTGGGTTTTACAGCCCTTACTTCATTGTACCCAAGAAAGGCTGTGGTTTACGGCCAATCTTGGATCTGCGAGTTTTGAACCAGGCCCTTCATCGGCTACCATTCAAGATGTTGATGCAGAAATGCATCTTCGGGTGCGTCCGTCCCTGAGATTGGTTTGCAGCGATCGACCTGAAGGATGCGTACTTTCATGTGTCCATCCTTCTGAGCCACAGACCTTTTCTGCGGTTTGAGTTCGAAGGACGGGCATATCAGTAAAAGGTCCTGCCTTTCGGCCTGTCCCTGTCTCCCTGTGTCTTCACGAAAGTCGCGGAGGTGGCTCTTGCTGCCCTCAGAGAGCAGGGTGTTCATATTCTCAACTATCTAGATGTTTGGCTGATACTATCACAGTCTCTGGATCAGTTGTGCGAGCACAGGGACTTGGTGCTCCCGCACCTCAGCCTGTTGGGCCTTCGGGTCAACTGGGAAAAGAGCAAACTCTCCCCGACACAGAGGATCTCTTTTCTCGGTATGGAGTTGGATTCGGTCCAACAGACAGCACGCCTCACATAGGAACGCGCACAGTCGGTGCTAGCCTGCTTGAATACGTTCAAGAGCAGGACAGCAGTCCCACTGAAACTTTTTAAGAGGGTCTGTGCTGGTCCGAACGTACAACACAGCGACTGTTGCATACATCAACCAACAAGGTGGTCTGCGCTCCCGTCACATGTTGCAACTCGCCCGCCACCTCTTCCTGTGGAGTCGGAAGGTTCTGAGGTCGCTTTGTGCTGTTCACATTCCAGGCCTGCTCAACTGTACAGCCAACAAGCTGTCTCGAGCAATGCTTCCGGGAGAATGGCGACTCCATCTACATATGGTCCAGCTGATTTGGAGTCGTTTCGGAGCCGCTCAGGTAGACCTGTTTGCGTCCCCAGAGACCTCTCACTGCCAGTTGTTCTACTCCCTGACCGAGGGAACTCTCGCCACAGGCACACTGGCACACAGCTGACCATGGGGCCTGCGCAAATATGCATTTCCCCAGTGAGCCTACTAGCACAGACACTGTGCATAGTCTGGGAGGACGAGGAGCAAGTCTTGCTAGTCGTGCCGTACTGGACCACTCAGACCTGCTTCCCTGAACCAGTGCTCCTCGCGACAGCACCTCCTTGGCCAGTACCTCTGAGGAAGGATCTACTGACACAGAGACGGGGCACCATTTGGCACCCGCGTCCAGACCTTTGGAAACTTCATGACTGGCCCCTGGACAGGACGCGGAGTTTTTAGGTGACCTACCCCAGGAGGTATTGAACACCATCACTTCGGCAAGAGCACCATCTACGAGACGCGTTTACGCCTTGAAGTGGAACCTGTTCGTCGAGTGGTGTTCTTCTCGCCGAGAAGACCCCTGAAGATGGCCAATTGCAGTCGTGCTTTCCTTTTTGCAGTAAGGGCTGGAACGAAGGCTGTCTCCCTCCACCCTCAAAGTCCAGGTTGCTACTATTGCTGCACACCATGACCCCGTGAATGGGAAGTCTCTAGGTAAACATGACCTCATCATCAGGTTCCTTAGAAGCCTCGATACCCTCTTGGGACCTGACTCTGGTGCTAAAGTCAATACAGCAGGGCCCATTCAAGCCTTTGCATTCAGTTGAGCTAAAGTTTCTTTCATTGAAAACTCTTCTCCTGCTTGCACTGGCCTCCATCAAGAGGGTAGGGGACCTGCACACATTTTCGGTTGACGATTCATGTCTAGAGTTTGGGCCGGCTGACTCCCAGGTTATCCTGAGGCCCTGGCCCGGCTATGTGCCCAAGGTTCCCACTACACCCTTCAAAGACCTAGTGGTGAACCTGCAAGCACTGCCCCTGGAGGAGGCAGACCCAGCCCTGGCTTTGCTCTGTCCCGTCAGAGCATTAAGATGCTACGTAGACCAGACACAAAGCTTCAGGACCTCAGACCAGCTCTTTGTCTGTTACGGAGGCAGGCAGAAGGGCAATGCAGAGGATGGCCAACTGGATTGTGGATGCTATAACCTTGGCTTATCAGGCACAGGGTGTCCCCTGCCCGTTCAGGTTGAGAGCTCACTCAACATCCTTCTGGGCGCTGGCTCATGGCACTTCGCTTACAGATATTTGTAGGGCTGCGGGCTGAGCGACCCCAACATGTTCGCTAGGTTCTATAGCCTTCGTATGGAGCCGGTATCCTCCAGTGTTCTCACCTCAAATGGGTAGGGGCACCGAGAGGCCCTGGTTAGTGTCGGCTTGCTAAAACTGCTCAAGAGTGTCCATACTGTAGACCCTGTTGAGTTCCTCCATCACCCTAGGCAGCTGGATGTGGCGGAACGTCCTGCACCAGGCCTTTATGATGAATCCGTGAGAACCGGGAAAGGTTTACACAGTCACCACTTGGTCTTTGAAGCAAACAGGTTTACATGTTCCAAGCTGAACGGGTACGTTTTCCCAGTGTTATCCAATCTCACCCAGTGAGGTAGTGCTTTGACAATGGTGAGTGGAACTACTTGTTCCGAGCCCCGGTCTACACCAAATAGGGGCGCAGGCAGCTCACACAAGTCACTGGAAGGGGCAGCACCCATGGTGCTTTGGTAGGGATCCCAAATCGTCAGTCACCGACGTAACGTCGAGAGTGACCGACTGAAAGGGAACATCTCGGTTACGTATGGTACCCCTCGTTCCCTGAAGGAGGGAACAGAGACGTCATGTCCCGTCGCCACGGTTGCTATAACGCCGCTGAGCGGCCAGGTCGCCACATCGGCTCCTCAGTGAAAACCTGGTATGCATTGCACCTTCAGCCTTCTTATACTCATGCTGTGATCAGCGGCAGCTGGTTGCAATAATTGCATGGCAATGTGCATTGGCTCATTTAGTTTACACTCGAAGTAGATTGGTCTATTGAAGCGATATCCCAATTCGTTGGTCACTGATGTGACGTCTCTGTTCCCTCCTTCAGGGAATGAGGGTTACCATACATAACCGAGACGTTCACCTGCTGCTTGAACTGTGGCACTATTACAGCGCTTTCTCATGCCACATTAAAGAGTGCCGAAATAGTATTTGTTTGAATTTAGTTATTAATTTAGCAGGATTTTAAAGCTGATACTTTGTTTATTTAAAGGTAACAG
Source organism: Cyprinus carpio (assembly GCF_018340385.1). NCBI lineage: Eukaryota > Metazoa > Chordata > Actinopteri > Cypriniformes > Cyprinidae > Cyprinus > Cyprinus carpio. Next base: position 19,874,447 of record NC_056612.1, on the reverse strand, counting down.
AGCACAAAGGTTATTGCGATTAATAGATGGCAAATGTGCTAAAAATAATATGAAGTTCACGCGTTAACAGAACACAGCAAACAGACTAAAGATCTTGATAGCAAGAAGGTGTATAAATTATAAACAAGAATTGTTAACGATTTTGCTAATGTCAACACAGCTGACAGCTTTACCTATTGTAGCTTGTTCACTTTGTGAGCACAAAATAAACACTGTTTTTCTGCATTTCGCACCTCTCTCATGCTGTACAACTGGAGCCTGCTTTTTCATTAGCAGGTGTGCCATCAATGCTGGTGTTCGGCAGAGATGAGAGATGTTTTTTCCTCTCTAACTTTGATGCACATCGTCTCAGTTTATTATCTCTAACAAAAGATGTGATTGCAAAACAATTAGGGAAAAAGGCATTACATGCACATTTTTAAATCATAACATGTCAATATACAGTCTCCAGTGGTGATCTTGCAAATTAATATTTTTGGTCGCAAATGCAACCATTTTAGGAGCAATCTGGAGCCCTTCAATGGAAGCAAGGGATGTGTAGGAAATTATGAATTAGGACAAAACCTGACAAATGTCTTGAAATACAATTATGACTCCGATCCATTGAATTATTAGAATATAATGCACACCAAGTGGTGCTGCGAACTATGCAAATTTTTATTCTGGTAAAGGTGTCTCAAAAATAAGTACATGATGCCCTTTTGAATATTGATTGCTTACTAGTTTTATCCACACTGGAGAGTTGTTCCGGGAAATATTCAAATGTGAATACATAAATAAATAGCACAGATGCATACATGGCCATGGGCTAGAATCTTTAAATGCAGTAATTGCTCAATAGATGAGAATGACCTCAAATTAAAAATTGAACAAATCAGATTTTTATTTATTTATTATTATTTACTTCTTTTTTTAATCTTTGTTGCATACATACCATTTCGTAGTAATTAGTTAAACCTTCACCTTTCCTGGTCAGTTCAAATGTTAACGCCATAAATGTACTAAATGTTATGAATTCAATTATATACTGTACATTGCGGAAATGTCTAAATGTTTTTCTGTTGTCAGGCTCTCAGAACATATGTTACCTGATTTATTTGAACATATGCTCAAAGAAAATTTCCAAATGAAGTCAGAATTAATCACCGCAGTGGCATGGCAGAGCTTAAAAATAGACTCCAGTGTGAACTGACAGAACACTCTGCTGTAGAACCTTCTGTCAGATTTCAGTCACATCTAGCATGTGTGTGTGCATTTAGCATTATAATATTTTTCAAAGACTTGCAGGCAACTAGAGTTTACAGGGATGAAGGAGATTATCTCATTGACATTTTGTGTGGTCGAGTTTTGTTAAAAACATAATAGGAAAAGGATTCAGTGTGTTTTAATGTGTTTTGCTTTATCCCTCCTTTTCTGCTTGGGTCTGAGAGACATTTTTTTTTTTTTTAGCAATTTGCCTAATCATACACAAACTTCTTATTTATTCTAAGCAAAATTTAAATAACCCAGTTTGCCCATTCCATGGAAAATGGCAGCAACATGAATTATTGTAATGATTTTTCACATTCTAACATTACTATACACTCTTTCCAGTTGCTTATTTCCCCATATTCATTGAGTTTTTGTACAATGTATTTTTGCAAGGGTCAAAGTGACACCAGGGAACAACATTTCTGGATTGAATGCCAGTCACATTTCTGAAAAGTTCAAGCCATAGAATAGAAGATTAAAGCTTGAATAATGTATTTCTGACTGTTATAGATGTGTGTGTGTATGTGTATGTATATATATATATATATATATATATAGAGAGAGAGAGAGAGAGAGAGAGAGAGAGTGAGAGAGAGAGAGAGAGAGAGAGATGAGAGAGAGAGAGAGAGAGAGAGATTTAGCCAATTCTTACTTTCTAGTTTACTTTCACTCTGTAGTCTGAATCTGAATTCTTTTGGCAGGCTGCAGTTGCCAGGTGAAAGAAGGTTTTTTGTTAATATTGTAAAGAAATTAACTTGATTAGATGGCAGCTTTGAAGTGTCATGCTTAACTACTTTATTTCTTTAATTATTCATCTTTGTTTACTGAGAAGGTCCATTCATGGTTCATTAGATATTCTGTAAAAATGGTTATGCTGGGAGAGGATTCAGAGCCGACATTTTTCTCTTGTTGGAACAGACAAATGTTTGCCGGGAGGTGTATCAAACATTTGCAAAGCTGCCAATTAGTGAAAAAAGGATTAAATGGCTACTATTTATTCTGCCAGTTATAGGAGGAAAGTTACCAGATTTTTCTGACTAGTGGGAAAATGCTAAATGTTATCAGCCTAATGTGGTTTTGAAGATTTTAATAATTCAAAGCAATCAATAAGCAAACCATTTTCAGACCAAATTTTGTGGTAAATAAGTCATGTTTAGAGGGAGACAAGAAGAACTAATACAAGGCAATATTTGTGGTGAATGCTGAAATGAAATGTTATAATGCATTCATTTGTTCAATATTTTAGACCTCTGCAAAAAAAAAAAAAAAAATCTTATTAAGATTAGACTTTTAATAATCTTATTGCTGAAAATGAAATAGGGTGAGAAGAAAAAATGGTCTAGTGGATGTTTTTAACATGATGATTCATTTAGACAAAATACTTTGAATACTGACTTTTGTTGGCCAAAATTTTCAGAATTTAAAATTCCCTTAAAATTATTTTTCATGCAATGTACAAATGTGATGTTCAGTTCACTCAACCTTCACACACTTAAAAAATACTCTAAAATTATTGTATAGACATTCCCCACCTACCATTTCTCTCTCTCTCTCGCTTTGTTGCTTATCAGGGGCTTCCAGCTGTTAGTAGACTATCCACAGAGACTGTTAGGGCAGAAGTCGAGTTGGCAACAGATGCTGGCTTTTCATTTCCCTAATTTCATTTCCTTATTTACTCCTCCTTCCCCCTAGTAATCCAGTTCACTCAGTTTTTTCCCTTATTTTCTCTCTGTGGAATCTGTATCTCCTATTATTAAATGCATTCTCATTCTCTCACGCACACACACGCATTCACACCTTTGTGGTGCTCAGCCTCAATCTCAAACTCTTAAATCATCAGGGTTTGAGATTAGAGATGTGCTTTAAGCTTGTCACCCAGGGGAAACGTGGGATGTACTTTGTTATAACACCATCTCCCATGTTCTGCTTTAATCTCATAATCCTGTCATTGAAGATTCAACAGGTCTGGCTATCCATCAGTCTGCATCTGAGAATTTAATATTTCAGAATAGTGAAATTAAAAACCCATCATACTAAAGAGTAGAATAGATTTATTTTGATTACAGTTCCAAATGCATTTCTGGTCATGTGGTCAAATCAAACAATAGCATGTACTGTATATAAATATGTATTGTACAGTATATACACTGAAAAAAAAGTTTATTTACTATACAGACAAAATGTATAAATGCATAATTTAATATTATTAAATTATGTATGTCTTTCAATAACTTCTTATATCAGTAATTCTAACACTTTAATTATTTCAGTGTTCATTTTTGGATCCTGTTGACAACCTGGAATCTTTTAAACGCATAAGAGTCACAAACTGCCAACTGACTTTGTGAAAAAAGCATCTTGTGATGTTCATAACACCATATTATTATAAAAAGCCTGATGTTCATAGAACCCCATGTTAAAGTGTGCCAATTCCTGTACACTTGTTGATGTGATAAAAGCACTGATCCTTTCACCTTATTCATAGTATTTTTCTTCACAGTTTTCAAAGCTATCATTACACAAACAACAATTTCCATCCTCACAAAGATAGAGGGCTGAAGGTCATCTCCACATTCAGCAACACTAATCTCCCTCCATTCCACCGTGCTGGGGGTAAAGCCACTTCAGAGCACAGCACGAGAGAAACCTCCATTACTGCGTACCATGTTCTTCCTTGTTCCTCCAGTTTAGGGTCAGTCCATGCTAACGCTAGCTGTGTTTACTGTGCACCTGCTGCTTTATCATATGTAAACATGGATACGCCTTGGAAAGTTGTGGCCCATGTTAAATCAGGCGTTACATTCAAAACAATTGTCAGAGGGAGTGATATATAAGTGAAGAGAGTATGAGATGATAGATTTGAGTTCTAAAGATGCGTGCATGTATATATATGTATCATAATTTTTACATAGAAAAACATTTTAAACAAGAAAGGCAATAAATAAATTTGTATATGAAAATTACAAAATGGTTCAAGTGCGTGTGGTGGTGCTGCCTTTTTAGATTTAAAGAATGCTTTGACACTGTTGACCATCAAGTTCTTTTATCTAAACTGACATTTTTATTTTTCAGATGAGGAAAATATTTTGGATGAAATCATATATGTGACCCTGGACCACAAAACCAATTGGTCAATTTAAATAAGCTGAATAAATAAGCTTTCCATTGATGCATGGTTTGTTAATATAGGACAATATTTGGCTGAGATACAACTATTTGGAAATCTGGAATCTGAGGGTGCAAAAAATCTAAATATTGAGAAAATCACCTTTAAAGTTGTCCAAATGAAGTCCTTAGCAATGCATATTACTATTCAAAAATTAAGTTTTAATATATTTACAGTATGAAATTTACAAAATATCTTCATGGAACGTGATCTTTACTTAATATCCTAATGATTTTTGGCATAACATAAAAATCAATAATTCTGACCCATAAATAGTATTTTAACCTATTGCTACAAATATACCCCAGTGACCAGGGTCACATATTTCAAATAGGAAACTTACCCTCTTACCTCGTTTGCCCTAAGGGGGTTCCACAAGGTTCCATTTTGGGACCAGTTTTATTTGCACTTTAGATAATTTAACTGGAGTATGTAAAGATGTAAATGTTCAGATGTATGCTGATGATGTAGTAATTTTTACCCATGCTAATGACTTTGAAAAAGCTTAGAATTCTTTAACTTCTGCTATGACCAGTGTTCATGATTGGCTTACCAGATCAGGTTTATTATTGAACACACGCACACAAAAAAAAAAAAAAAAAAAAAAAAAAAAACTGTGTATGTGATGTTTGCAAAACAACAAGTAGATATGACATATTCAAATGTATTACTCAGATGGGAGGAGCTTGGAATTGTTAAAGAGTTTACATATCTTGGGGTTACTTTGGATTCTACTCTAACATTTAAAAGTCATAATTTGTATAATATTGTAAAATTTAACAAAGAATTTTAAGTACATTAAGCCATTTCTGACAGTCGGTGCTGCCAGGTTATATTTGGGGAAGTCATTGTGGGGAAGTTGTGGCCTAATGGTTAGAGAGTCAGACTCGTAACACAAAGGGTGCAAGTTCAAGTCTCATACCATCAGGGGTTGTAGGTGGGAGGAGTGAATGTACAGCGCTCTCTCCCACCTTCAATACCATGACTGAGGAGCCCTCGTGCAAGGCACTGAACCGAACCAACTGCTCCCCGCGCCCTGCAGCAAAAAATGGCTGCCCACTGCTCCGGGTGTGTGTTCACGGTGTGTGTGTGTGTGTGTGTTCACTTCTGTGTGTGTGTGCGCTTTGGATGGGTTAAATACAGAGCACTAATTCCGAGTATGGGTCATCATACTTGGCCATGTCACTTTTTCCACTTTGGATCAAAACCCCTCTCATTTAATTACTGTAACATTCTATTAAAAAAAAAAAAAAGTATATAGAGTTTTGAAAATGTACACATTTTTTAAATATGCTTGTTTTACTTACAAGGTCTGGCATGGGTTTGACCGACCTCTGTTACATAGAATTTATAAAACAGAGGTATCTTTGTGATATTGGTACTAGTTCTGTCATTAGACGGGTTTACGAGGTGCCGTTTAGGTGAACATCTTTTGGACCGTAAGCATTGTCTGTAATATTGAGTAAATATTGGAATAGTCAATAAGACAATGTTCCACTTATCATACTTTTAAATGTCATCTTAAAAAGTGGCTTATGATTAATCAGTTGTGTAAACTGTATACCTGCCTCCTGATGTTATATTGTTGTGTTGTTGTTATTTTGGGTTTTTTTTTTTTTTTTTTTTTACTAATGTTCATTAACATGCATTGTCCCAATATAAAATAAATAATCAAATACAAAAATCAGCTTGAATTTGTTGTTCAAGCTTCTCTCACATTATCTTTGCCTAAGCTGAAATGAATGCCTAGAGTACAGTTAGCACGGTCTCAACAATCCCTGTTTGAATACTGAAGTGATTCAATCAATCAAGATGAAAAAGAATACAAAAACGAAAGATTGTTTTTTGAAAACCATGCCCTCTTCATAAAATGCTACACATATCAGTGGCTGATTCGAGAGTCAGAGTTCTCATGGTGTTTTTTGTCATTGCGAGCATGTGCTTGGGTCCAAATGGGTTTTGTGGTTGTTGTTTTGTTAACGCAAAATTATAATACAGGTTGTAGCGCTGTTCTTAGGTCGGGAAGAAGTAGGCGGGAACCGGCGATCATTCAAATAAAAACTTTAATAATAACATAAACACAAAAGAGCGCGACAGCCCCTCGCGGACGACTGCCGCGCACAAACAAAACCAAAACCAAAACCAAAACCAAAACCAAAACACAAAATAAAATCCAGGCCTGGTCCTCTCTCGTCTTACACATTCGTCGCTTCGCCCTTTATCCATCCGGAGCTCCTCCCTTGTACTCGAGACCGGTGAGTGGCGCAGGTGTCGCGCATTCTCATTAGCCGCTTTTTCACTGTCGGGCCAGTGCGAGCCAGGTCTTAAAACGGGCCGGGCGGGGCTAATAGCCTCGGGCCTGTAGCACGAGGCCAGAATAGCGCAGCGTTTCCACAGTCAGGCCCATAGACTGTAAAAAAATATGGACGTAGTATCCGTGACGTCACCCATAGACTTCTCAATAGCGGTTTCTTTTACCGTCTATGGGTTTTGAAGCTCAAAGTGTGCAGAGCGGGCCGTCGCCATCTTGGAAGCGCGTCACCGCGCGACTCTCCCGGATAATCGAAAATGGGCAAAAAGGCGGGAGCTGGTTGCTGAAGCCACGCCCACCTAGCGCGACGGCATTGTCAGCAGCGGCAATCTACCTGTCACTCAAGTGACCACGCCCTTAATTATGCAGAACTTTAAGGCTTAATATAATTTAAACGGATGAGTTATAAAAAAAATTCACCCCCTCACAGTTGTCATAAAGGGCAAAATTAGCAATATAGACCAAAATCATTTTTTGAACCAGGCTGTAAACGTTTTTTCTGCTGTAAAGTTGGGCATTTTAACATGGGGAGTCTATGGGATTGACTTCCTTTTGCAGCCAGCCTCAAGCGGCCAGTCGATGAATTACAGTTTTAGTCACTTCCTTATTGGCTTCACGAGAGAGAGCGCGAGGTTGCCGCTCGGTCAGGCCTGAAGCTCCGCTGCGCGTCACTAAAACCCGCCCTTTCCACTCCTCTCAGGAACAACGTCATGCAACCCCATCGTTTCACCAACAAAGAGAAGTTATTAGAAAACTAAGAAAAGTCACTGGAACTAGCGCGATCACAAAACGAACACGATATAACAGCGGTCTTTTGTTTGCATGCTTTGTTAAATATTCAAATTCAAAAGCATCGATGTTTTACTATAGAATAAGTGATACATTGATCATAATGAATCAATTTGTCAGGACTCAAAATTAATCACACAGAAATAAATGTATTTCTATTTTATTTATTTATTTTAAACGCTTATGAAAATAGCCTGCTTATTCAGTCGAGACTGTTTCTGTTTATTTGTAGCCACAGTAGCCTATATTTAGAATGAATGATAATAACTCTATTTTTATAAAAGCTCCCGAACAAAAAACATACGCGGAGCTAAACTCTCGAGACGAGACTTATGACAGATCATATAAGTTACTAAATAAATACACAATTGTGATGGAGAATAAGAAGCTGATGTCTGATTTCTTCAAGTGGTTGCATTTACCATGTTTACTATGGTAATGTTAATGTCTAGCGTGCACAGGCTTTTGCATCGCTTATAAATATTTATGCCTTGTTTAGTGATTATAATTCACATCGGATTAAATTATTTCAAACACATGCTTCTGACTGAAAGTGAGTTTTGAGTTCAACTTATTAAAAAAAGTTTTTAATGCTGGTGTTAGCTGTTAGCTTTCTGAAATGATCCCCAGTGCAGACGCTATCCATTTTTATAAAAGCTCCCGAACAAAAATCATTATTATATTTTGATGACATGCTACGCGGAGCTAAACTCTCGAGACGAGACTTAGCTATGACCGATAAAATATGTTACTAAATAAATACACAATTGTGATAGAGAATAAGAAGCTGGTGTCTGATTTCTTCAAACGGTCACATTTACCATGTTTATTATGGTAACGTTAATGTTTAGCGTGCATAGTCTTTTACATCGCTTATATTTCTGGCTTTTATGGTGATTATAATCCACATCGGGTCGCGTTATTTCAAACACTCGCTGCTGACTGAAAGTGAGTTTTGAGCTCAGCTTATTTTTAAAAGTTTTTAACGTTGATGTACACAACGTTATAGCTGTTATCTTTCTGAAATGAACGGCGCTGACGCTCTGCAGACGCGGAGAAACTCCGCCTTTGTTCATAACCACTCCTCTAGCCCCAGCTGGCCCGCATTGGGCCAAAAAACCCTGGCCGTTGGCCCCGAGGAAGCCCCGACGAGGCACGATCAAGCCCCGGAAGTGACAGGGGAAACGCGACAGGCCCTTCTTCTTCTTCTTCTTCTCTAGTATTAATGGCGGGCGCGACAGGCCCTGGCACGCACGCCCGCTTTAAGCCCGACAGTGGAAACGCGGCTATTAACTCCACTGGCCTCGCTCCGTTCCCACGGCTCTCGGCCCCGCCCCTCTCGGCACAAAGGTTAATCCAGACAATTGCTGAAAATTGGTGATTTTGAGGTGAAATTAGGCACGCAGCACTCTGGGATTTGACATAAACATAGTGAGTTAAGCAATGATTTATTCAAACTTTGATTGGTGGTATTGACTAGAAAACATATTCTGGCAAATTCAGAATGGGACTTTCAGCATTACCAGGGCTGCAGACACTCGTGTTGTACGTGACAAAACTCTCCTCATACTCTCTTCTGTGTTTGTGTTAAATCAGGTTACAAGCTGTTCGCTTTCTTTTTCCATGGCCCGTCTGTCTGGATAATCTTGTTACGTTTCGTTTTTCCAGAGGGACAAATTCTGCTTGCTCGAACGTAAGTGAAGCATCACTTCCACATCAATTTGATTTAGAGTCGACTCAAAGGGCTCAAACTGAGAACCCCCAAGGCTCATCTTCAAGCTAGCCAGTCGTATCCCAAGTTACACTTAAATGGTTAACACTGTCAAACTCTGGTATAAGAGAATGTACATATCTGCAAACCCTTAAATCACAAATTGTAATTCTCATTTCAAGTCTGATAGGGCACTATAAAAGGGATAACGTAGTAAAAGAAACTGTGTCATTGAAAATGTGGTCACGTCTCAAGCTTCCATTGTTGCTGTTCTGATTTAAGGTTTAATACCAGCTGAGTTAGATCTGAATCACCCTGCACCTAATTTCATTTTGGCCGGGCTATATAACGTATGTTGCGTTCACACGTAATTAAATGACTGCACTCCACTGTGCACAGGAAGTTCATCTCTGTTTTCCATTGTGTTGTAAGTTTTTGCCATTCCATTCATGCTCTGTTGCCCGTGGCCTTGACTGACGTCCTGCACACCACAGGTTTTCTATTGATTGTATTGGAAATAAGGTGGCGGAAAGAGTGAATACCTTTTCAAGACTATTGTGGCAAAGGTTTGATTCAACAGTAATGAGCAATCATGAAATCATTTTCCAAAACATCTTGCCAGAAACTCTTCATAGTGGATAAAGACGCTGCTTGAATCTGACAGCATTTTAAGGGGTATTTTTTGTGTCTTTACTTTCCTTTTTGTTACATAGGATTTTTTTTTTTTTTTTTAAACAGGCATACTAGGCTGATACAAGTTTTATAGTGCTTTTTCTTTTTTTGAATTATACAATTTATTAATTTGATTTTTTTTTTTTTCTGGTAAAATTGATCACAATTTTAAAAAAAAATGATTTGATTCTGCAATAAGTAGCAATTTCAAAATAATTTACCAGCCTTTTATGGTTGATAAAGGCATTCTTTAACAGGCTTTTTTCTTTTATTTTCTCTTTTTTTTTTAAGAATAGGTGTTTTGTTTTTTACACTTTGTATCATTTTTGGTGCAGTTTTGTAATGCTCTCACAAAACACTCTGACCATGATCAAATAATATCAAGTAAAACGATTATTTCACAAGTTAATTAGCGTAATAGTGCACTTTTATTAATAATAAAATCATTCTTCTCCTCCAACTTTTAATGCCCTTAAGGTATTCAAGCTCAAATGTGCCTATATTTTGCTTCAGTGGTTAATGGAAAGACTTTTAAATCAATCTTATCAAACCTTATCAAACCCGGTCCATAATTACTAGCATGTAAGATATGGAAGCATCACCATTATTCTTTAATTAAAATGGAAGCACACTGCTGTTGCATTTCTTCTGTAATAGATCAGAATCACATGGCATTAGTAGTTTAAAAAAACAATCCCAGTAGGAAGTAGAAGCCATATACTATTTTTAGAGTAGTTTTAAACCTTTTTCATTCAAGGACAGCAGAACACATTCCACACATATGCTCATACGTGTGAGGGCATGCACTGCCATTGCATTTTGACAATTTGCATGGATAAAAGTGGTTTGAGTAATGATAGACAGCTTTTTCACTGGACCAAATCCAACTGAAATGCTAGAATGTCCATCTGTTCCAGCTCAATCCAGTAAGCCAGGCAGCTCAATTTAGTCTCATCTATGTGTTGAAGAACTGACATCAGAGAGGAAGAGGAGAGAGAGAGAAAAAAGGAATCTGAAAGTGCAAAAAAAAAAAAAAATCTAAATATTGAGAAAATCACCTATAATAATCAAGTCCTTAGCAATGCATATTACTAATCAAAACTTAAGTTTTGATATTTACTGTAGAAAATTTACAGTAAAAAAAATAAAAAAACAATAATTTGGGGGGTTAAATGGGCTATGAGTGGCTACGAATGAATGAATAAAATGCATTGAATTTGATTGAATGACTCCATGTTTGTTTCCTTTCTGAATGAATCAGCATTTTTTTAACATCTACGTTAAATAAAAGATTCAACGTTTCACTGAAAGACACTACAGTCATTTGGCGTAATGATCTGCAAAGACAGACACTGAAAAAAGGTTTTCATCAAGGATAATCAAATACTGTTTGTGTATATAGTTAATGTAGATATTAATAAATTCTGTATTATTAATTAAACAGTAATGGTACTGTGGCTTGCCTTTTGGTGTCCAGTGTAAAACTGGGTCCTGAAGTGAAACCTCCAAATTTAAGTTAAAGCATATTTCGGTAGATATATTATAATCATGCAGCAAAGCTGAATGGTTCTAAGGTGGATGACAGTCTAGGCATCTTTTGTACACCATCTAATGAATCAAAGTGGTTCTACCTGGCCTCATCATTAGTTAAAGAAAAGACACTGATTGCCTAATGGATGACTATAATTTCCCACACTTCCACATTAATCAATTTCCCCAAATTGCTTAGAACCATTTAAGTCCTGTTCATTAATGAAGGTTCAGTACTGCTTTCAGTGAGTGTTGTTGAAACCAAATGCCTGATTAAATATCACCTATTTTTGGTTGATAAAACACTTTTTTGTAGCATTTTCTCTGAATAATGATTGAATGGTTTTATAACCTGCTACACTATGCTGATGGCACACTCTCTGTTTTTTTAATTTTTTTTTGGATCATAGGAACATAAATATACTAAATATATCATTGTGTCAGTTTTTCCTTTATCTTGCTACTCAGTGTAAACAAAAAAGATACAAAGGGTAGTGCTAGTCTTTCCAAGTTCCGACAGGTTGCTGTTGTTTTTCTTCTGTTCAAGGAGCTGTGGCCCAGTCTGGAGGTCAAGGCTATAGTGGAGAGGAGGGGGGCTGCTCTGTCAGAGATAAGAGAGCAGAGAATGATGTGGCCAAATGGCATGGAGAGAGAATTGGCGGAATTATCTGATATTCCCAGGATTTAAACTTGACTGCGAATGCCATCCAGCACCAAACAAGATTCTATTCTTTCTCTCTGAAAGGATTTATAAATTGTCAACCTTTTATTTTTTTAATTTTTTTTTGGCGGAATTATCGGGCACTCAGCAGGAAGGGCCTGCATTTACTTTGTACTGTGGTATTTTCAACATGAGGGGATGGACACTCATCACGCCCTTGAAAAAAAAAGTTTTTTTGGGAAGCAGTTAGGGTTCGGTGCCTTGTTCAAGGGCACCTCAGTCATGGTACTGAAGGTGGGAGAGAGCGCTGTACATTCACTCCCCCCACCTACAACCCCTGCCGGTACAAGACTCGAACCCGGAACCTTTGGGTTACATTTATTTTTAGCTCAGGTCATCACAAATTGGGTCACTTTTAATGCGATACGTTGTCTATTATTGAAGCGGAAATCTAAATGGCTGGCTTAAAAAGACAAGTGTACTTAAAGTATCTTAGGTATTTTCATGTTATTACTGAGTAACTTTAGTTGACTTGATAATGGTGAGCTATCCAGTTCTTTCAACCTCTTATAAAACTGTAACCCACTTTGCGAATGTCAGATATTTTAACAATTCGTTGCAGCCTTGTCTTTCTGATCACAAATAAAGCTATTGTCATAGTTATGCCCTGAGGGAAATATTATGTTCAGATGTTGCACTTTCATGTCTATGGTGTTCAGATATTTACTTTAGATATCAACTTTATTTCAGACCTTTGATATGATACTTTGATACTTTGGAAAGCAACATTTTTGGGACATTATTTTGATCAAGTGGAGACCCAAATGAGATTAGGGTTTGTTCCCCTCAAGACTCTTACTTTCCATTTAATTTCATTGCATATATATTCATTCTTCCTATATCAAGCACCTGTTGTGGTTCCCTTGTTATTCTGCTGCTTTTTCCCCCCAGACTTTTACTTCATCTGTCATGACATCCCATAGAATCTGAAAATCCCAAAGCCTTTTTTTGACATGGTTAATATTCCTGGTGGCAAATTTGAGGTCTGTACCAGCAGATCGAAGTTGTGCTTGTATTTCTACATATAGCTGGAATAAATTTTATTCATTTTCAACAGTTTCTTTTTCTCATGATAATTTGAGTACATACTATATTTTCTATCATTTTACTTTATTATTATTATTACATTGATTGATTGATTGACTGATTTATATATTAATTTTTTATCGCAATTCAGCATTCAACAAATCTATGGAGAGGCCATCTTCAGACTTATCTTTTTGTTATTTGTTTCTTATCACCATTTTGAATTTTGTTGGAAATTCTGTCATTTTGTCTTATGTCACTATGTTAATTTGGAGGCAGTGCCACTTAGTGGCCAAAAGATATGGCAGCACCATCTAGTGGTCAAAATATACATTGTCAGAATGTAAATAAACACTGGCGATTGTCTATAGCTTGATTTGGTGATATGCCACCTATTTATATTATATTTGCATTTATATTATAAGTAATTCTAGTCACAATTTTTTTCTGTCTTAAATTGAGCGTATGTGCCACTTGCTCAACCAGTAATTGCTACTTGCAGTTAGATATATTTTTGCTCAGTTGGAAGATCATTCTCTGATGCCACAGTGGTCAGTGTGTTTGACAAGGCTTATATTCAGGCTAGCCAGTCTTTTGACCTTCAAAATCTTCCTCCTCCTTATGTCAGTGTTTGTGCTGACAGCTGCTTAACGTCGACTCGCTGAAGCTACAGATTCGATCATACTGATCTCCCACTAAGGCTATCTATAGTGACAGACCTTCCTGATTTCAGGATATTCATTCAACATCATCCATTTCTAATTTTCTAGTTATCAAACACCGTAGTGCAGCTGTTATGTTTTTATTTTGTATTAAAACTCCACACTTTTTTTGTTCTAATCCTCTCTGTCTGTGATCCTTTACTGTCTGTCATCTGTCATATTCTCTGCACTTTAGAGCTTTGTAGATACACACAAAGGAAATCTTAGAATCCAGCCAAACAAACACTTTCAAGTCTTGTTTTGGCTTTTTAAGAAACCAATAGCAGTAAACCAGAGGTGGGAAAAAGTAATTCCCTAAACATTCAGTTTCCTAATGGACTTTATAATTGGTTCTGTTAATACACATAGAACAAAAAAAATCTTGGTTTTGAATTCTTGGAAGCACCGTAAACAACCAACACTGGGAGATAAACTCATAATGGAATTGCAAAGTCACAAACAGCATTTGCTCACCTCATTTTTCAAAGGCCAGCTGCTGGATTGCCAATGTGTTTTGGTGCAAAGTAATTCCAACTAAACATGTTTAGTTCTAAACTCTTGATCCTAGTAAATGTTAGTTTTGCAGAAGCACAGTGCTGGTGAAATGTTCTTCTGTCTGAATACTTAAAATCATATTCATTTGTTTTAGAATTGTAAACAAAACTCAAATGACTAACATGCTGTTTATTGGAAAATTATGGAAGTAATAATATTCACATAGGACGAGGAAGACAATTTGTTGACCTTTCACTCAATTGGTGTTGCTTTTGTAATATAAAGGCCAGTTCAACTTCTGAACAGATGAGGCGGACTGAGTTTAAAAACAATTTACTTTAATAATAGTGTCTGTGCATGTGCTGTGATACCCATTTTGCATTCTATTCTGAGACAGGCCATTGAGTTTGTCATGTTAGCAGACTTTACTAACCTCAAAAGGCCAATTCACTAAATTAGCATTGTGCAAGCATTTAAATGAAGTCATTGTCATTGTTTTCAGTGCACACACCTCCATGCAAATCAGGCCTGTTATAGACTCCATCTTCTTTACATAAGTCAGTGCTATTTAATTAGCATTGTGCTTTTATTATTCATGGAAATCATGCAGTAAATGGATCTTTATTGGAAAGAGATGTTTGTCTTTAGTGATCATGGGAATGGTATTTCAAATGATCATCAAATGTTTGCAAAAGTTGTAATAGATCATATATCCATGCACATGGTGCAGTCAAGCACACTTAAGCTTTTTTTTTAAAAAACTGATTCAAGTGTCTGGATCTCAGCAGAGAAGCAATGACGTGAAGTGTGCTAGATTGCAGTAGTGTGCACTTGACATTTTACATAACTTTATTTTGCATAATAAATATTTGTTGTGTTTGACAAATATTTAACTTATATCATTAGTGTTTAAGTGCATGGCATACCAACTGGTTACTGTACAGTGATGTTGGCATTTCAGGCTTTTAAAACTGCATCCAAGGCTTTCATAGATAATACCATGTTAGATAACTGAAAAAGCGTATTAGGTAAGTGAGAGCTGACAAAAACTATTAAGAAATAAGCACATAGCGAAAAACAGATCTAATGATGCCTTCATCGTTTTGAACAAGAATGACAGTTACAGGTGCATTCATGCTGATCACCAATTGAGCACCACCTGTAACTTGTCTTTGCCTGAAAGCCTTGATGAAAAGAGAACAGTTTGACTCACTTGTGAAAATAATGTGTTTTTGGAGGGAGGAAAAGAAGGGGGAGAAAAATCAAATCTGTGTGCTGCTGATCAGTGAGGGTGAAATCTGTGATATTTTAGCCCTATTATTTCCGTTCACAAAGATTTCATTCTGCCTAGCTGGATCTGGCCTGTGTTAACAGTGATTGCCTGGTGGTTCAGTTACCTACCAGCATGTCTCCAAATGCTCTCACTGAGAGACAGGCCTGCCATCAGCCTCATGATTATAGGACACTGGACCCCTGCTTGGATCTATTAGACCCGTCCAATCAGAAGAAGCCAGACGAACACTTTGATCAGAAAAAGGTTGCATGTTCAGATGGTTAATATGATTTTAACATTTGATATATTTATAAATCAGAAGGGCTTGTTAAATAACCTTCAGTTTAAAACTTAGAATTTTAAGTGCATGAGTACTTTAAAGTTTGGGTGTCTGTGATGTGAAACTACATTTCTTGACTGTGTAAAGGTGGAAGCTTTATGGCGGTGATTGTCATTGAGTGTTTTTTTTTTGATACAAGGACCCTTAAATTTAATCATTATCCCCCTGCAACCCTATTCCTAAAATATAGGCACAGCTATATAATATTTATGTATAAATCCCTTTTTGCGTGGAGAAAATATAAATTGTGATATAAAAATAATAATTTAGCTTTTTGCTAAATTAAATAGTTGTCTGTACCAAAAAGTAAAGAATATATACTTTGTATTAAGTTCATATTAGACTGTGAATTTTATAATTATTTTATATTTATATAATTATTAAAGGGGATGTCTAATGCTATTTCATGCATGTTGAGTTGTTTACACTGTTAAAGAGTTGGATTCTCGTGGTAAACATGGCCAAAGTTTAAAAAAAACGATATGAATGTAGAACAGAGTACAAATATTCTCCTTCCGGTTTTGTACAAGTTTCAGAGAGTTTTTTCGAGCTTGGCTCTTTGTGACATAATGAAGGGTGAAACTCCTTATATGGGCATTTCTCCCAGAAAAGCACGCCCGCACACACACATCGACCAGAGTGAGAGCAAGAGCTGGCCCATTACCGAGCTTCTTTCGGCTGCACTGAACAGGACTCGCTCGAGAAGAATGTCTCTAAGGAAGTGTGTTTTTGGCTGTAAGGGAAAGATAACCTTGTTCAGCTTACCAAAGAAAGCAGCATTACGTGAACAGTGGATGCAGTTTGTTTTTCCAGGGCAGCAACGGAGTTTTGCAAGTTTGTTTGTTGACAAACGTTTTATAAACAAGGCCCAGTTCGACGCTTTATTAGCACATCGTTTGATACTGGAAGATGGAGCAGTCCCAGCTAATAAAAGATCCTGGTCATGATTCAGAACTGCAGACAGTGAGTGAATAGGCATCAAATGTTAATGTTTTGCAGTTGGGTTGCAAGTGCTCATCACTCTTTAGCTCCACCCACGGTGTGCCTCCAGGAGCTCGGCTGTTTTCAGTGAGAATCGGAAAGTTGTATTTTTCTTTTATAAACATGATACAACTAAAGACTCTTTGGAGCTATGTAGGATGCTATACTACTCTATAGGTACTCAATATCAGCATGAGATTGGGTGAAACTGTGTGTTTTATATCCTCTAATAATAATTGTTATAAAATTGTTTTCTAAAGTCTAATATGGAAATAATATAAATAATATATTATTATTTATTTTGCCTCTTTACTTTTTTTTTTTTGCAATGAGTGTGTTGTTTTTTAAAAGCCATGTTTTACATGACTCACATTGTTTTGTTTTTATAGAATGAGTTGACAGACACAAATCTGCAGCGTTTCAGAAAATCATGGTTTGCTTACTGTGCTGTTTAATAACCAAACAGCATGCGACGACATGAATTGGGTGTGATGAAAGATTAAATTCTGTCATGGGAACAGCATGGACCATAACCTATTGTTTTAGAATGTCTTCCACGTCAAACGCAGGATGAAACTTGAAACCACAACCCCATGAGAAAAACAATATCTGGGCAAATGATACAGAGTAGTAACTTTATAAATTAGTTTGATGTTATTAACACATCCACGGCACACCTGACAATTTCATTTGCAGCTTCTTAATGAGTAAACATCGTGTGTCACTTACTGAATATCTTTTAGAGTATTGTTGTGGATCATTACACATGATCTTACACAGTTAATCTGTGGCGTCAGGCGTCCACACCATTGTTGCTTATCACGTGTGACACATTGATTGGTGATCTTAATACCCCCGTATTGTTTTCAGTTGGCTTTGGCTTCATCCTTAAGCTACCAATAAAAAAATCTCATCCACCCCAAAGCCAAACTTTGGTTTCTAAGGTGATTCTGGGGACAATGAACCAATGGCAATCTTAATACAAAACTTGGCAGAATTGAATGCTTATTTACTTCCACCATAAATCACTATGATTGATTAGGTTTGAAAGATAAAAAAAAAGGAAAAAGCAGGGCCTTCTTATCAGCAGAGGTTTCTGGCTGTGGAAATACATTTCCAGCTTTCGAATGCTTTTTGGACATGTTCTTGATCTCAGAGCGATGACAATGCTGCTTTGAGTGGATTGGGCAGGTTTACATGTTAATCGCCACAGATGGCCACCAACCAGCATGTTTTTGCAGACTTTAAGGGGATTTAAGACAGTGCAATCATGGATGAGCGGGAGCTGGAGGTGGAAAGAGCCGATGTAAGACGACTGGCTCCATCAAGTTCATCCGCTTGCAGGATGACTCTCTCCCAGCCCACATTTTTGGAAGGCTTTCTCCAAGAAAGAAAAAAAAATTCACATTTACCACAGGCACTTCTGAAAAACGGCATTCTGCCGTGCATCCCAAAGCTTCTCTTGTGACTCATAGAGCACCAGATACACAGCTCAACTGTTCTGCTCTCGTCTTTCAAAGTGTTGATGCAAGATAAAGACTCAATTCTCAACAGGTCCAGCAACAGATAAGACTTGAGCTTCAGGGCACTCCAGCATGATAGAGCTTCTCGGTGAGCTCCCAGAAGGCCTTATCTGATGCAGGGAGTGCTGATCAGAAACCGTGGAGGAGTGGGATACATCCCAGGATGATTCTGGCCTCCACAGATGATTGTGGCCTCCGTCACTCCACCTGCCACAATACCTATAGAGCGTTATCTTGTGCATCTAAGGAAAAAAAAATACAACTGTTGAGCTAAAGAAAAATATATCTGCCTCTTGATGATTGCCATACCTCAATTGCTTACACTGGTTTTCTTAAATTTTAATCAGTTTGTAATCACTTTTTTCCCATTCTATTATTATCAATTTTATTTATTTTTTCTCTATTCTTAAATAGAGAGAGAGAGAGAAACCTAACGTGTGAGGTTGATGAGAACATCTGTATATCTTAGTTCAGTCACAGATAGTTAAACACCATTATTAGACCTTAAATTAATCTTGCATGTTGCAAGGTGATTAAAATGAGCAAATGGTAACTAATTGGCAAAATTGTGAATCAGTTTTGAAAATAAGTGGAAACTCTACAGATTTTAGTTTTTGGATCCTCAAACATTTAGCATATAATATTCTCTTAAAGAATAGTTTGCCCAAAAGAAGAAAATTTACTGTTAATTTACTCATCCTCAGGCCATCCAAGATGTAGGTGACTGACTTTTTTTTTTTTTTAACTAGAATTCTAAACATAATTTTTCACTGAATCATTGGTGATTCATAATATAAAGTAATTCTTAATCATAATAATAGGTCAATGGATTCCGTCACTTTGAGGTCTTATGAAGCTAAACGATCAATCTGTGCAAGAAACTGAACATTATTTACAGCATTATTATTAGTCATTTGTAGCCTCAAGTAAACAGTCCTGGTGCTCATGCTTTCTTTCACAAAGTCACGCATGAACTGACTCCATTGTTTATTACAACAGAGAAGGAGGATGTGTGTGAAGACCAAACACCTTCAGCAGCAGTTTAAAAGAAGAATTACAATAACTGTTGATGCCACTTTCTGCATTTTTTCTTTAAGGAGGGAATTAAATTGAATTGTGCAAGCAATAGTGTTATTTAGTGTAACATCTGCACTTATCTCTGTGAAATAAGACACAATCTATAATGAACCTAAATTTGAAGGAAAAAAAAGGAAAAAAAAGTTAAATACATTTCTTTTGATTAGTATATAATGCAGGTTTTTGCACAGAAAAGCCAAAAAGTGATGCAACAGTTTAGTGAATTGGCCCCTAAATGTATTTTGGAACTGGAAAACTCAAGTTTGAAAGATTTCACATGTTATTGACAATCTTTCATAAAGGGACTCTCATTCATGGGATTGTAGAGAACAGGATGAAAGATGGCCAGAGATAGACATGCTTTCATATCAGTTCAAAAAGAGGCTTGGCTGCTTTCACCTCACAGGAGAGATCATACAAGAGATCAAGAACCCGTCTCTTTTTCATGGGTTGCCAGGAATTTAAGGCGAGCCAGAATTTCACAGACCTCAGGTTCTGTTTTCTCTCTCAAACTTCAATGTTCATGAGATCTCACATATTTACTGCTGAGCTTATTCTGGATTTTGCAGTTTCACAAAATCACTTACAGTAAATGCATTTTCATAGGTTGAATGAATCAGCAATATATTTGTCTGATTATTAATTCATGTTAGATCCTTTAAACTCGTTGCTCAGAAATGTCAGCATTTCTGTTTCATATTTGTGATGTAAAATGTCCAACCCTTGATCATTTGGGCCAGGAACAGAGAGAGATGAGCTACATGTGTAAAACTGAGGGTTGCATTTAAATCCTGCCATTTAAATGTATTTACCTACTTTATGATGCTTGCATTTTAAAGCCATTAAAATAATCATTATTATTATTAAGTACAGCCTCGTCTACTTATACACTGCATTTTAACTTCCCTTAATGCAATTTTAAACGAAGTGTTCACCCCCCCAAAAAACTAAATTGGTTAAAAATGTACCCACCCCCAGGCCATCCAAGTTGTACAGGTAGATACATTTTTTGTACATGGGAAGAGATTTTGAGAAATGTAGCAATAAATCACTTGCTCACCAATGCCTCCTCTGCAGTAAATGGGTACCCTCAGAAAGAGATTTCAAACTGCTAATAAAAGCATCTCAATAATCCATACATAATCAACATGCCTCCAGTCCATCAGTTAACATCTTGCCGAGCGAAAAGCTATGCTAACGTAGTTTTAAGAGACAGTTCGGACATTAAGGTGTTTTAACTTTACCACTAAACAATTGTTTCTGGACAAAATATCCATAATCAAGTCCATGGTCCATAATCCATAATAACACTTCCTCCTGTGAAAAGGTCCATCTGTTGTTCTCTTACATCAAAATCCACCAACATATTTGTTTGGAACAGTTTTGGACTGTTTTCTCTAGTAAACTGTGCTTGATCTGTGCATGTTTCTCTCCTGATTCAGACGGAGACTGTTTTTCCAATGAATTGAATGAATCAGCAATATATTTGTCTGATTATTAATTCATGTTAGATCCTTTAAACTCGTTGCTCAGAAATGTCAGCATTTCTGTTTCATATTTGTGATGTAAAATGTCCAACCCTTGATCATTTGGGCCAGGAACAGAGAGAGATGAGCTACATGTGTAAAACTGAGGGTTGCATTTAAATCCTGCAATATAATAACCTATCCATGGAGCCATTTTAATGTATTTACCTACTTTATGATGCTTGCATTTTAACGTAGTTTTAAGAGACAGTTCGGACATTAAGGTGTTTTAACTTTACCACTAAACAATTGTTTCTGGACAAAATATCCATAATCAAGTCCATGGTCCATAATCCATAATAACACTTCCTCCTGTGAAAAGGTCCATCTGTTGTTCTCTTACATCAAAATCCACCAACATATTTGTTTGGAACAGTTTTGGACTGTTTTCTCTAGTAAACTGTGCTTGATCTGTGCATGTTTCTCTCCTGATTCAGACGGAGACTGTTTTTCCACTGGTGAAAGCAATATTGTGGATAGAAGACTTGTGAAGTTAATGTTGTAATAGTAAATTTTATATCACAATCACACATCTTTTCACTTTACAAGACATTAATTGATAGCCTGGATTGGATTAATGTGATGTTTTTATCAGCTGCTCGAATGCTAATTTCTTTAAAATTCTTTAAAACAAACTCATCTACAACTTGGATTTTAAGCAATTTGTGTGTGTGTGTGTGTGTGTGTGTGTGTGTGTCAGAGAGAGAGAGAGAGAGAAAGCTTTTCCTTTAATATTAGAGCAATAATGAAAGCTGAACTTTTAGTTTATTTTTTGCTTCTTAACTTGGTTGAAGTTAACCTAGTATTATATTTCTGTTTAACTAATGCATATTTATTTAGTTTGTTTTATTGTTTTGTTGATTTAGAACAGACTAGCACAGATCAGTGTATTCAGCCCCATGAGTCTAGATCCCTAAACAAAGCAACAATGTTGGACAGTAGCAGTGCATTACAAATAGTGAGAAACAGTAAAGCTTAGACAATTGGTGCTTTTCTTCAGGGCTTGGGTGAAGCTAATCATGTTTTCTGATGACATGTACATGTTTAGACTCATCTCTGAGAATAAGCCCATGTTCTGGAGAGAGGCTGCACAACCAGTTCGTGGAGCAGTGGTGACAACTTGAACACCACCAAATCTGTGCTTTGGACTCCACCATCCTCCCCTGAAGTAAATGGTGCAGTTGTTGACATGATCAAAACATTCCGGGCACCATAATTTTCCAAGTTCAAAAAATGGAGACCTTCACATCCATTAACCAAAAGTCACAGCGGTAGATGCACTTTCTTCACTACCTAATAAAGTCTGTCTCCAGCAGCCAATTTTCAAGCACCTTTCGGTGACATCTCTGAGTCCATTTCAGCCCCATCAGTCATGGTCTGATTTGGTCCTGCATCTCGCTGTGACACAGGACAGCTGTAGTCGCTCTCAGACTGTCAGAGAAGATCACACACTGTCACTTGCACTGAATTCCTGCACTAGTCCAGGCAGCATGTAGCTAATCACACATCATCGCTGACACATAACTTTTCAGTAGATTAGGTCAATTAATATCAAATCAAGACTGGGGGAATATCCAGCGTTTTCCTGTGAAAACATCTAATTGCTCTGAACTAATTATTTTACTGTCACAGATCTTTATCCCACGCTTTCATAGAAAAGAAAAACGGCAAGTCTTTCTAATATCTCTTCTTTGAGAGCAATAAAATTACATGCTTTGGTCTCTTGCTTGTCACATTTTCTACCTGAAAAAGATACCTCAGTAATTCCGCAATTATCTCCAGATGTTCAGAAGATCTCTCAAAAATGTCTCAATCTGTGCTGAGATTTGACAAGTTTGCAGTCAAAATTGGAGATCTCTATATGAACAAACATTTCTCATCAGATTTCTCCCAAATTTGAGCTTGGCTTGCCACAAAAATTTTATAGCACTATATTCTTACTGTATGTTGACAATGATTTCATATTTTTTATTTGACAAATAAATTTAATGGGAAACATCTGAGGGCAGGCTCATTTTAAATAAATTACATCTGATAAAACACATAACATCTCCTGCAGTTCAAAAGAGCAACCGTAAAGCAATAATCTGTCCTTTGGGCTGATTTCTCTCTCAGCTCTCATTGAATATCTTTGTATGAACTGTTTGATTTACAATAACAACATTATTATTATTATTATTATTATTATTATTTATTATTATTATTATTATTATTATTATTATTGCTCTGTTTTCAGAACAAAGAAAATGGTTTCATTCAGTTCTGTTTACTCTCTTTCCATCTTCAAATAAAATGAAACAAAGCACAAAAAAGGCATATTTGCATTCACTGCATGTCATAGTTTGTGATTCCTGATAAAAAGTTTTATTTTCATAACATTTTATGTGAGTGTTATTGGTTGAATGACAAGCATGATGAGACAGTATAAATAATTAATATATAAATAAAAGTTATGTTTATAATTAAACATTTTGGTCTAATGTTGATGTATGTTCTATGACATTAATGTTTATATTGTTGCTATTTTAATAAATAAAACAAATAAATTATAAAAAATTATTGTTATTATTATTATTATTATTATTATTTGCTAATTGATATTGAAAAGTTAAAATGTCGTTATATAAGCTGAAATAAAATTTAAATATTGAATGAAAAGCTTAAAAAATTTAGAAATATTGTCTTGATATTAACTAAAATAAAGTTAAATTACTAAAATTACTAAAACTAAAAAATTAAAGTGTACAAATAACAAAACAAACAACAACAAAAAAATACTAAAACAAATACTAAAAGTTAATCTAAAGTTAAAATGAAAACTGAAAATATAATATAATAGTAAATAAATAATGCATGACACTACATTAAATACAGTAATTTGTATAAAAACAGGATTGTGTGCCACTGTGCTACTCAGAAACGCTGAGTTCACTGCATTACAGTAGAGAGATTTCAAAGCATGGCCTTCAATAAAAAAAAATAATAATAAACTTTTATCTGGTCCAAAATACTTCCCTAGTCTACTGAATATGAATACTAATATCTTCTGCAGTCTGCATGGTCGTGTTGCTATGGTAGCTTGTCGTCTTTGAGGTCTTGTCAATAAATAGACCTACGCAGTGATAGAAATTTGCCATTACTTTCTCATTAGCAGTCTCTGTTAATTGTCATTCTTTCATAAGAAGTAAAGCTCACAGAATTTTATTGCACTGATTCTGAGACAGATTTGAGATTTGACTTTATTTTCCTTGGCCCCATCATTGGCTTAATACTTAATACTTTTGCAGTGAGCAGTAAAAACATAACATACTTTTTTACCAAAGCGAGAAAAGCATGGGAGATAAAAAGGATAATATAAGCTAGACTTAACTGAGGAGACTAATTCTAAAAGTTCATATCAGCAACCGGTGATTTATTAGCCAGTATAGTAGCTGCATGATAATGTGGAGTCTCATTCAAAGCTTGTGTGTGATCATAAAGTAGAGAGTGTGCGTGCATCAGATTTATATTGAACCATTTCTGTAATATATTCCACACCAGATTTATACTTCCATGCTTCTCATTGTTCTCAGAGACTTGTAAGACAAGAACTGATTTTTCAGACTAACGAGGTGGTTCTTGTATTAAAGGAGTGAAAGATTCCTCTTAGAGTTTAAAAATCATAACATTATCTCATAAAAAGTGGTGAAGATGAAAGAAAATGTAGGTAGCTTTTTCTCTTGTTGTTCTAGACCAGCGTTTCCAAACTTTTTTTGTTTTATGTATGCCACATCCCCATCAGTAAGGCTTGAACACCAGCCAGACTAAAAATGTATAATCATTATCATTTAGTAAATTCACTAATTAAGCCTTGTGCTTGCAGAAAATCCTTTCCTAATTTGGTGTTCCAGGTCAAAAATGAATGGCCATAGTTTACCCAAAAATAAATTCTGTCATTAATTACTCACCCTTATGTCGTTCCAAACCCATAAGACCCTCGTTATTCTTCAGAACACAAATTAAGATATTTTTGATTAAGTCTGAGAGCTTTCTGACATGGTAGTTGTGTTGCTGTCTATGGAGGATCAGAAAGCTCTGGGATTTCATCAAAAATATCTTAATTTGTGTTCCGAAGATGACAGAATATTCATTTTTGGGTGAAGTATCCCTTTAATCTCCCATTATGCTGTATTATTACCAAATCTTGGATTCAGCCTTGAATTGACAATTTCGTCAACTTGCTTTCTTTCAATTAGCACAAGCTGTGTATTTCTTTTTGGAACTGGTTGGTTGTAGCCCTCATTGATCTCAGCTTATGCACCTCAGTTTTTAAGTGGAAAATAAATAAATAAATAAAATATTATTTGTGGATAATTTTGGTAATGTTCTCTCAAAAACTGAGGTGAATAAGCTCAGACTGACCAAAAAGACAAACAAACAAAAAATGAATCTAATATTTGATAATAATAATATAGCTTAACAAGAAATAATAATATTAAAAAAAATACTTTTTTTAATTGGCTGGTCATTTTTGACTGGGAACACCAAGTGTAACAACGTGGGAAATAAGAACAAAAATGGTCAAACATGTTTTGGGAAGCTGTTATACACTGTGTGAGCAAAGCCAATGTAACGACTTTAAGTAGCATTTTAAAGGAAAAAGAAAAATCTCTTCGGTTTTTTTTTTTTTTTTTTTTTTTTTTTTTTTATGACTGGAACACAACATGAGCAGAAGCTAATTTCTGCTCCAAAGTTTTTTATTTTTTTTTCATGGTTATATAAAAAAAAAAAAAACTACAAAATAAGCAATAAATAAGTTATTAATAGGTTCGATAGTCCACATTAGACATTCTACTAAATATAAGTAACTTTGCAACTATATCATGTCAACCAACTCTTATAAGAGTATTAGTAGACTGTTAGGTTAAGGTTAGCACAATAAGTTGACATACTTGCAAAGATACCGTTTAATGTCTGACTGGAAGTTCACAAGTTACTTATAGTTAGTAGAATGTCTAAAGTGAAGTGCTCTGTAACATTCTGGGAAGGTTAGTTTTTGGTTATGAAATAAGAGAACATTATCATTTGGTTACTAAACAAAATCCAAACAGGAACCATATGCTAACATTAGGGGAACATTTTGTATTTTATAGGAACAATCTTCCTAAACGGACGCACTAAGTAGCTTATTTTTTATTCTGTGGTAAATACCACCATCCTCAGAAATTCACATGAAAAGTAGATTCTTACTTTAATAATTTAACTCACCAAACCCTCCATCCAGAATTAACTAAAACAACCAGCACAAATTCAAATGGAAATACTTTTAATGTAACAGTGCTTGATAGTATGCTAAACAATGTTAATACGTAAGAGAGCGACACAGATTAATGAGCAGCTTTCAAAAAAAGTGGGGGAGATTTGATGAGGGGAAATTGCAGTAGCCTTCGTCTTTTGTGTAAATGTGACAAAATGACACCTCAGTTGATTTCATTGGTAATATGATTACGCTAAAATTGTGACAGAGCTAATTGCCTGTGAAAGCGTGTTTGTTTTATTCTCCTCTTAGAGGTGCCTTCATCTGAATGTCTTAGTGCATTTTCAGCTTTCTGAAAATTAAAGCACAGAGTAAATGAGCTGCGAAGGGAGAGTGCCTCTTTAAATACCTGCCATTATAAGTGCTGTGTGCCTGACGCACTCTCCCTCTTGAAATGGCTGAAATCACTTTCGTTTACGTAACAGTAACAAAAGGATGACTGCGTATCTGCATAATTCAGCAAAATACAGCCTGTCAAGATGGTTCGGCACTTAAGAAACGATTGCTACATAGTGGACTCCTTCACAGCAACCAGTACAGATGCTGTATTGTGAGATTTTCATTTAAAAACTTCAAATATCATAATGCATTTCATGGTGGAGAACATCTGCAGTTTACGTGCTGTACTTTCCTACATGCAGGATGCGGGGATGTGAGAGTTGGCGGTTTGAAAAGACTCATTCAGCAAACATGGCGGAGAGCCGTGACTGGCAGACTGCCACCAAATGCAAATGGCCTCATTAATGACAGTGCGCAGTCAGTGGCGAGGGACAACATGTGTCATTAATGGGTAAATTACACCATTATGAGAGGTTCCTTGTGAGATGCAACCTATAAAGAAGCGCCTTGTTGGGATCTGGCATCCTGGGTCACCCGCAATATGGAATGACCACCTGTGTGAGATGCTGCTTGTGTTGTAGGACCTCTGTCTTGCATAATTGCTTGCTGCAAAATTTGATACATATTCATAATGCATCATTCGATACACATCACAATTATTGAGTCCCATTGTTGTTGGTCTGTTGCCGATTTTAATTTAATGACATGCTCCAAGGACTTTGTAAATATATGGTAGAAGTGATTTAAAAGTTGCTTCAGTTAATATATGCTGAAAGGTCGCCCACTTTCTCTCCAGATAGCACCGTCTTGCAGGTGTCCCTTTTAAGCATTGCATCAGCGCCATCACGTCTGCAACTTGTGTGACAGCATTAACAAATGAATGACATAATGTCTCCTTGAAACTGAAGCAAAATGCTGAGAACAAAAGGAAAAAGACAAGGGAACAACAATTCAAAAAACAAGCAATAGTGAAATGAAAAAGGAAGGAATCCAATTCCTGAGTTAATGTGTGCGGCTAGGGCCCTTCGGGTCTTCAGTCTGGGAGCAACTTGTTACTCTGTGTATTGCGGGTGTTGCAAGAAAACAATCTCACTAATGGATGTTTCTGTGCCTTCCTACTGGAGGGGAGAGGTGAAGCAGAATGGTGGTGAAGGAATGTGAAACAGGCAATTTTTTTTTTCAACCAAGATGTGATGCATGAATCCCTCATACACAGTAACTGATAATTGGAGTCTTCTGTGTAGCATGGAAACAAGCACCATAAGTGGTGCATCAAAAAAAAAAAAAAACACAGTCCTGTAACCTACGGAAAAAAAAAATCTTTCTGAAAAATCAAAATAAAATATGGGCAAAAATATATTAATACGTGTTTACACATTTTGATAAGTTTTAGATACATATATTTTCACATATAAATAGACACTGTACATATTTTTTTTTAATATATAAAAGATTGCCATATATATGGGAGGCCATATATGACTTACTGCAGGGCCCCCATCACAATAATGATATATATATATATATATATATATATATAGCTTAAAATAGTATTTTTATCCGATCAAACATTTTGATGCATTGCAATTTCATAATTATTTTTACCAATTCCCATATTTAAAAAAAAAATAAAAATACTAGCCTACCTGAAAACAAACTTACTGAAGACAAGTAAGCAGTGATGAATTACAATAGAGCAAAGAAATTGACCTACAAACACTTAAAGCACTGAATAAGAAATATTATATTGTATAAAATAAATAGACTACAAGTAGACTGAATAGTCTTCATTGTATAAAATCAATATACATTATTTTACAAAAGCCATTCTGTCAAGGACAGCGAGTGATTTTCTTTCTAATGTTTAATTTACATTATTGGCACAAATGGCAACAGCAGCTATATTTGGCTGCTTTGGAAGAATAGTTCACCCAAAAATTAAAGTTACGTTGTTATTGTTCTAAACCTGTGAGAGTTTCCTTCTGCTGTTGAATGCAAACGTATATATTTGGAACAATACTGGTAACCAAACAGTTTCTGTGCCCCATGACTTCCATAGTATGAAAAAAAAAACAAAAAAACAATTGGAGTCAACAGGGACCAGAAACCTTCTGGTGGTTACGATTATTCTTCAAAATATCTTCTTTTATGTTGAGGAGAACAAAGAAATTCATACAGGTTCAGAACAACTTGAAATTGAGTAAATGATGACAGTATTTTAATTTTTGGGTGAACTATATCCCTTTAAAATCTCATCCTATAATGCCAGGATCTCATAATAGCCAACTAGTTCACATGCCTTATCTTTAACTAATAACAGTCATTTAAGTCACAAATGACTGTGTTGACGAGGAGACACGTAACTATGTGTATTTGAATGTTTCAACACAAGGTGTGAAAAATAACTCTTAGTTTAGTCAGGCGCAGACGAGCAAGTGCGGTCTGCGCGTATGAGAAACTGTCTTAATGCGCATTTGCCAAAATGAATTCTGCCTCACTGCATAATGTCCCTGAACAGTTAAATTAGTTTTTAAACCACAAAGCTTACATCATGACGCGCAAAATGAATACTAGGCATATAGAGTTTGCTCAAACACAAAAAGCAATATACGTCTATCAAGTTAATAATCAAACTAACCTAAAATCTGTGGGGATGATGACGCTGTGTTTTTATCTGCTCCATATGTCCGGTCCATTTGCGGTTCCACAACCCCCCCTCCATCATCAGCTTTAGTAAAATAAACTAGCTGTGGATTATAGTGACTAACTCATGTTCCCCCTCTCTCCTCATTTTTTTCTCGGACTATTTTTTTTTATTAATTTATTTATTTGAATAGTTGACATTTTTACTTATCAAAGATTGTTCTTTGCATGACCATTTCTAGATTACACCAGAACAAATAAAGAGAGGTGAATGCAGACATTAGGTGCAGCGATCAACTGATAGATAGGCTACGTGCACAGTTCGTTCAAAGTAAAATATATAATAAACGCATTTGATTGGTAAAACAAACTCAAATGTGACATTTTAATCTCTAATGGTAATGCATGGAATTTACGGAAAAACTCCACTAAATAATAGCGCTAAAAAGGGGCGTGGTAGGGCTTTGGTGATCGGCGCTACTGATGTCCGTCAATCTATTCCACAGCCAATCAGGGGCCCCCTCCTTGCTCGGGCCCGGGGCTTCAGCCCCTCCTAGCCCACTGGTTAATGCGGCCCTGGACACAGGGCCCATCCAGAATGCCATCCAGAATGCACACACACACTGTGAACACACATCCGGAGCAGTGGGCAGCCATTTATGCTGCGGCACCCGGGGAGCAGTTGGGGGTTCGGTGCTTTGCTCAAGGGCACCTCAGTCATGGTATTGCCGGCCCAAGACTCGAACAAACAACCTTAGGGTTAGGAGTCAAACTCTCTAACCATTAGGCCACGACTTCCCCTATTTATACACTGTATATGTCCTTAAACAGTGTCCATTGGTAACAAATGCTCCTTAGGTGGAGTATAAATACAAATTGCAGTGTATTTAAGATTGCATATTTTATTGCCCTTTGAGGTACATTTTCTAATATATCTTGGCATTTGAATGTTTAAATAATATACATTTTTAAATAAAAATATATTTCACTAAGCTCTGTTGTTAGCACATATTTGAAATCCAGTTTGGCCTTAAAAAAATTTTTTTGAATTAAGGACCCCTTTCATAATGATTTGATCATATGATTCGCTGTTGATTAATTCTCTTAGTATAAGTACACAGCCTAAAACTTTTGTTTTTTAGCTTTTTTTTTAGATACTTTTTTTTATTTGCTTTGAATCAGTTGCTGTTGTTTTGATTTATATTTCAGGTTTCTTTGGTTTGGTTCATGATTTCTTTGTTAAAGAACAGACATTTCAAAAAAGAGAAAATATTCTTCTGAAATGAAGGCCACTAAAAAAGTAAGCAGTTACTGTTTTTCATATTGCTTGAAGTTGCAACTGACCCCAATTTAAGGACTATACAATGATAGGAAGCATTTTATGTTTAGCATTTGCATGTTCATTAAACAGCTGTGCACAAATTTATCCAATGACTTGATTGTAAAATACAGGGGCAGTTATATAATCCGTATATATAATTCAAATGTGTAAGACTTAGTATGGTTATTGTGTTTGTTCTTAGTCTAATCATTCACTCACAGTGTTCTCTGAATGTATGACTCCTTGGCAGAAATATCGTATTAATTAGCAATTTGAACTTTTTTTAAAAAGCCTTTTGTCTGGCAGCTCTCAGAGAGGGCGATATTCCTAAACCCACTCTCATAAATCTTTGGCAAAGTCTTGGGAGTACAAACACAAATGGGCCAGAAGCACTTGCTGTAATATGCCTTATCTTACTGTAGGATTAGCGCTCAGCAGAGCAAAAAACGCCATTTTGCCACAGCCAATTGGGAGAGCATTAGAAAGTTCCACATAATGCATTTCCTTTGTGATCATTCAACAAATGAAAAAAGAAATCAAGCTATGCCACTCATGTTCACCATCCTTTACAAAGGGCTTCAGTGGGAACGGGGGTTTTGTTAAGTGAAGTAAAAAGCAGAAAACTTTAGTTACGGACAAAAGGAAAGTGACACAAGGAACTCACAGTTAGTGTATTGTGCTGCAGTCATGAACGTCTTGTCTTTGGTCAGCCATGCTGCCACAAAAAAAGTGCAAAAAATATTCAGAAGTACTTTGCCTCAAATTGTGTGGTAAAGCAATATGCAATATCCCTGTAATTCTTTGGGGAAAAAAGAGATTCTTAGGTTTAAGCAATGAATGAATGTGCCATGAAAGACTCTTTGATCAGTTACACCAGAGGGGCATTTTTTGGTACACAATTGTGAAAAGTAAGGGGAAGAGGTGAAGACGCAGGAGTGAATCCGGTGCGTGATGGGGCCCGGGCTAAATGTTTCAAGTGCTCAATGGGGCGCTCAATTGCGCAGGTGTGCGTCTTTTGTCACAGTAGCAGGCAAGCGGGGCGCTCTCAGAGCATCCAGCGGCTTAGATCAATAGCTTCCCAGAAACACCTTAGCTTTGAGTCAAGGTTTGGCTGCCTAAGACACCATGTCTTATTTTGTTTCATCCCTTGATGAGCATCAATCATGGACAGGTGCCATCCATATGACTGCGTGATCCGCATCGCTCAGGGTGACCCTGACAGGTGAATAGAAGGCCTGCTGTTAGAACATTCAAATTATTCCTTGGAATTTTAAAGCTGCACTTTAGAACTTTTGCCTCTCTGTTGCCATCTGTGGTTGAAACATAAAATAGCAAGTAAATTGCATAGTTGTTTTCATCTGTTCAGTTTTACATCTTCAGTAGTGGACCTTTAAAAGACACCTTTAGGTAAAAATTAGTACCATTTTCCAATGTATAATAATTTTTTTAACATTTTTTTAGGGGTGTAAACTTTCATTTTAAATGTATGTTTTAATCAAGTTAGGAATACTATATAAGATTTTTACAGAATTACAAATATAAAAATATATTTTGGACAAATTAGACTACAGTGCATCAGAATGTATTGTATCATGAGATGTAATCATTATGAAAGCTTTGTTAGGGTCAGTGCTACTATATCCAGTAATACAGTAATTTTATAGTAATCTGCTGATAAATAGTTTTAGTTTTATCATAAATATGTTTCTGGTCCCTTATTGATTGACATACTTGCTTAATTATGGAGTGCATTTTGTGTATAATAAGCATTTGCTTGTTGAAAATGTCTGATCTCTTGGGCTTATTATCACTATACAGTATAGTTTTGTTTTTTTTAGATTTTCATAAATATTGGAAATTGGAAAAGTTGCTGCTTAAGTTTTTATAATAGCAATTTGCATATACTCCAGAATGTTATGAAGAGTGATCAGATGAATTGCATAGTCCTTCTTTGCCATGAAAATTAACTTGATCCCAAAAAAAACCTTTCCACTGCATTTCATTGCTGTCATTAAAGGACCTGCTGAGATCATTTCAGTAATCATCTTGTTAACTCAGGTGAGAATGTTGACGAGTACAAGGCTGGAGATCATCCTGTCAGGCTGATTGGGTTAGAATGGCAGACTTGACATGTTAAAAGGAGGGTGATGCTTGAAATCATTGTTCTTCCATTGTTAACCATGGTGACCTGCAAAGAAACGCGTGCAGCCATCATTGCGTTGCATAAAAATGGCTTCACAGGCAAGGATATTGTGGCTACTAAGATTGCACCTAAATCAACAATTTATAGGTTCATCAAGAACTTCAAGGAAAGAGGTTCAATTCTTGTAAAGAAGGCTTCAGGGCGTCCAAGAAAGTCCAGCAAGCACCAGGATCGTCTCCTAAAGAGGATTCAGCTGCGGGATCGGAGTGCCACCAGTGCAGAGCTTGTTCAGGAATGGCAGAAGGCAAGTGTGAGCGCATCTGCACGCACAATGAGGCGAAGACTTTTGGAAGATGGCCTGGTGTCAAGAAGGGCAGAAAAGAAGCCACTTCTCTCCAAAAAAAACATCAGGGACAGATTGATCTTCTGCAGAAAGTATAGTGAATGGACTGCTGAGGACTGGGGCAAAGTCATATTCTCCGAAGAAGCCCCTTTCCGATTGTTTGGGGCATCTGGAAAAAGTCTTGTCCAGAGAAGAAAAGGTGAGCGCTACCATCAGTCCTGTGTCATGCCAACAGTAAAGCATCCTGACACCATTCATGTGTGGGGTTGCTTCTCATCCAAGGGAGTGGGCTCACTCACAATTCTGCCCAAAAACACAGCCATGAATAAAGAATGGTACCAAAACACCCTCCAACAGCAACTTCTTCCAACAACCCAACAACAGTTTGGTGAAGAACAATGCATTTTCCAGCACGATGGAGCACCGTGCCATAAGGCAAAAGTGATAACTAAGTGGCTCGGGGACCAGAATGTTGAAATTTTGGGTCCATGGCCTGGAAACTCCCCAGATCTTAATCCCATTGAGAACTTGTGGTCAATCCTCAAGAGGCGGGTGGACAATCAAAAACCCACTAATTCTGACAAACTCCAAGAAGTTATTATTGAAAGAATGGGTTGCTATCAGTCAGGATTTGGCCCAGAAGTTGATTGAGAGCATGCCCAGTCGAATTGCAGAGGTCCTGAAAAAGAAGGGCCAACACTGCAAATACTGACTCTTTTTAACGTGTTATTTTTACATAAACCTGTACTAGGGCTGTGCAATTAATAGCATTCGATTGTCATGCGCATCTCGTCAGTAAAGCCGTCCCGTGATTAGTACTAAATCACCATCACATGCTTTCGGATTGAGCGGCTTTCACTACACAGAGCCATTAGGGTTAGCCATTCACTGACAAACTAGGCTATATCGCGTTCGAAATCGAATGAGATTCATCTGTGATTATGAGGGCGATTTTGCCTAATTGTCAGTGAAATACAGCTCTGTGTCTTGAAAGTTACTCAATCTGAAAGCAGGTGATTCTGATTTACTACTAATCACGGACCGGCTTTACTGACGAGATGCGCATGACAATCGTATGCGATTAATTGCACAGCCCTAACCTGTACGGATTTTACTAGCTGGGTTTTTCCTGAACATCTCAAACTGAAATATATTGTTTAACTTTTCTTAAGCTTTTTTGTTATTCAGATATGTTATAATTCAGAGTATTTCTATTTGTTAACCAAAGACGGTTACATTTTTTATATGTATATAAAAATGTTTAAGTATTACAGTTGTTTTAAAGCTAAAAGGGTAAACTATTCTATGTTTGACTCAAATGGAAAGAATAAGAGTTTAATTTCTATTAAGGTTTATAGGGATTTTAAGATGTAGCCTAATTAGCGATTTGAGTAATTAAGTTACTTATTGAGTAACTTAGTTACTTTTCAGACAGAGTAATTAGTAAAGTAATTTAAATACAATATTGATGATGTAGTTAGTAATAGTAATTAATTACTTTTTGAAAGTAACCTACCCAACACTGGTAATGTGTATATTTATTATGTATATAAATACACACACAGTATATATTTTGAAAATATTTACATATCATATATTTATATTCTTATATTTTAATATTATATATAAATATATTTAATATGTAAACATAACATATTTTTCTTAAATATATACATGCATGTGTTATACGTACACAGTATACACATATTATGTAAACAAGAACTTTTATTTTGGATGCAGTTAATAGTGATTAATCATTTGACAGCACACACAACACACACACACACACACACACACACACACACACACACACACACACACACACACACACATATATATATATATATATATATATATATATATATATATACATACACACACACTTATTATATATATATAATATTTTACATTTATGCAGGCTGCACTGGGAATTTTAATACTGAATAAAAGAAAAATGAAAATGTAGCTATTACTTGCCTAAACAGCACTTTATACAACTGGATTATAATTAGGCAGTTAAGTATTTGAATGTAATAAAAAATAAAAAAAAAACCTTTCCTGCTGAGTAATTGAAACTAGTTCAAAATTCACAGCTGGGAAACCAGTTTCTGCCTTAGCACTTCAATGTGAATTACTCTTTACATTTCCAGCCATGCAGTATACAGAAACTAAACCCCACACAAATCCATTGTATAGATGCTTACTTTCAATCAGCTCAGTTCCTCAAGAAGGAGTTTTACCCTCTGACCCAAACTGGATTCTGTTGCTGTCGAATAGAGATTGATTACTGTTTTGGTGGTGATAATGGATAGTGCTGCTGATGGAGGAGAGCGTGAAAACATATCCATAACAAATTAGGAAACTTGATGCCAACAGTTCTCCTGTGCTGAAGTATCCTTTTTAACTTGACTTTACTTTCTCTCAGCAGCAATTCTGTTGTCCCAAATTTTAAAAGTGAAAGATATAGCAAAGTCAGGAAGATATCATATTATTGTATATAATCTTTATGAAAGCTGTGCTAGGGTTAGTATTACTGAACTTTTCGCATGACAGTCAAATCCAGAATTGAATAAACTGAAGATAAAAGTGTTTGGATCAAGACATAAGCGCTCTTATGGAGGAGAAGCTGTTATCAAATATTGTTTGAGACATTTTATATAATCGAGTGTCTAAGCATATAAGACACACCTGAGTAAATAATAGATGTGTTCTAATAACTGTCTTTGGCTTTCTAGAACTCAAAATACTTTATAAGACCTTTCATCTTCATGGCAGATAAATAATCCGAACATACACAAACGTTACTTTAAAAACCTAACTTTACTGTTGCTTTATTTCAAGAAAGAAGTGTATAAAGTTTTAAATGTATTCAGATTCTAAATCTCTGTAATTCTCTGTAATTTTGTAATCATTTACTGGATTAAGATTTTATGAGAATTTTCCAAGATATTAGACAAAAGGATTATTCATGCTACCCTGCAATACCAGGGGCATCTAGATGAACTTCTTTCATTCACAGTGGAGGCATTTTAATGATGTAGTGCTATAAATATTTTATTTCCTACCTTTGAGTTTTAAAAGTGCTCTCGGCTGTGCAAAAACATTGACTACTTATGCATCAAAGCCCAATAACATTTATTTTTCTTTGCTGAGGACTGGTGATGCTCTCAGCTGTGTGGTTAAATGGTTTTATGCTTCTGATAGGAGAGATGTTTTACTTGTTTGATGAGCTTGCATAAGACATTGTTGTGTTGAGTAGATGCACAGTGAAATTTTTGGAAACAATAAGTGCTCCAAACTAACAGTATAATTACATTCATTTCAAATCCTTATTTCTGGAAATCACATATTCTGTTCAAAATGAAAGCAAACAAGTTTTCTTTTAAAACAAAGTAATATAATGCATTGCTTGTATTATAAAAGCAGTTGCAATTGCACAATTGGTAGAGAGTGATTTGTTTTTGTTTATTTTCTCTTTCTAGCCACATGTACATCCTTTCCCTTCATAATGGCAGAATAAAACCCATCTGAACATGTGCTTCATTCCCAGGTGAGTCCGTAATGTGAATTGACGAAAAGAGAAGCACTATAATTTGTTTCCATTATGCAATCCTTTTACAGACAAATATTCTGCATTGAAATAAAATGCCATAAAATGACTAATGATGGTGAACCGCAAAAGTTACTTGATCTCTCTGACACAGTGAGCTCTCTGCTAAAACAAACAAAAAACTCAGGGAAACATGCTGTAGTTGATGTGTCAGTTTCACAACATGTTAAGTGTGAGTTATTGATTTTGTTGTTTATCAGTGAGCAAAGACAAAGCATGAGAGATCTGGTCTGGAGTGAATCAGCTGGATAGTATTGGCAGGTTGTATTGTAAAATGGCATTTTGTTGGCATCATTATCTTTCACTGCCAGTGTATTGTCTTTTCCTGATGAAGGATATGTTTGAATGGTAATTTGGCCTGCAGTTCATTGAAGTATGGGTTTTGTGATGCAAGTGGAAAGCTATTGATTTCATTTCAAGGGTTTTATATCACTCTCCCAGGGAGTTTGACTTTTAGTTGTCTTTTTTAGAAAGGAGACATGTGGCTTTGGGGTCTCGTCACAAAAAAAGGAGCTGCCTAATTATCATGCATTTGATATGAAACTTAACAGACCAAAAGTCTTATGAAAGGGCTTTGCTAATAGCCTCACAGATCTGCACTTTGTCCCTTTGGGGTTAATGTTCCAGTAACCAATTACACTGGCAAATCAAGGGGGGGCCAAACCGTCTCTGGGTTTAAGAGTTGGCACGCAGGTTCCCTTGTTATGACACAGAGGGGCTGTAGGTTATTAAGGTTTATCAAGGGTGTCAGGCAGACATAAATCTCAGGAACACTAGATAAGCAAGGGATTACCATTAATAATGTATTTCTTGCCATTTATAGTATGTGAAGTTATAATTTATCTTCTTATGTGTATATGAATTTCATTTTGGTTAATGAACTGATATTTAAAAGAAAAAAAAATGTCTCAGCTTGAACATCCTGACCTTTTTGGTCCTCACATACAAGATGAACTCACATTTTCACTGGTTCTCTGCATGTTTTCATATTCTAAGTAAACCATTCTTTATAGTGGATATTTTTCTTTTCTCAGTTGTTTTTGGTTTCTTCTTTTATTCTGCATATTTAGATTTAGGTGCTTTATAATACTTAAATACACCTTTAAAATAAATCTAAGTAGTGTCTATCATTTGAATTCTGTTCATTTAAACCATCATGTAAAAATGTTTGAGTGTTTGATTTGGGATGGGAATCAATTGCAGATGATTCATAATACTTTAGTATAGGGACCAGTTCTCATTAGTTGCTTATTAGCTTGCCTATTATTAACATATTGGCTGTTTATTAGTACTTATAAAGCACATATTCTGCATGACCATAGTCTATATCTCTAACCCTACCCAATACTTGAACTTAACAACTACCTTACTATCAATAAACAGCAAATTAGGAGTTTATTTAGGCAAAAGTCATAGTTAATGGTTTGTTAATAGCAATAATTGGAACTTAAAATAAAGTGTGACCCATGATTATCTTCTCTTTGGGTTTCGCAGTCTAATCTAATGGGAAAAAAAGAAACAAATAAGAGAGGAATGATTAAAAAATGAATAAAAATTGTTGCATTACTCAAAGCTTACTGTTCATGCTGAATATTTGTTTTATTTATTTTTTTCTAGTAAACACTGGAGTTAGATGGTCATGGAGCATTACAGGCAGACTTGAAACACTGATGGACAATTTCAGGATAATTCAGCCTAACTAGCTGTATAGCCTACAAGCTGTGTAAATTGTGGCTTTGTAGTAATGTACATCAAAGTATAAGGGCAACTGTATATTGGTTCTGTAACTGTCACAGTTTTACCCCTTTAGTCACCTTTAATTCATTTTAAATTATCCTACTCTCTGACCACATATTCATTTTTGTTAATACAGATCATAGATTATAAAAGCTACATGAGTGTGATAATAATTAAAAATGAACTAGTAGAACTATATCTATACAGTATAGGCTATCATTTGACAAGAAAGACTTGATTATATAAAGTACATTCTTTTTCTTGTTCCTAGCCAAGTGCAATGCTACATTAGACATCTCTTAAAATGTATGAGGCATTTTTTTGATATAAAACCATA
Source organism: Cyprinus carpio (assembly GCF_018340385.1). Classification (NCBI taxonomy): domain Eukaryota; kingdom Metazoa; phylum Chordata; class Actinopteri; order Cypriniformes; family Cyprinidae; genus Cyprinus; species Cyprinus carpio. The sequence continues at coordinate 19,835,585 of NC_056612.1, read as the reverse complement.
TACTGTATTAGCATAAATGTTTATCTTCAAAGGCAACAGCTGCTTTTTAATGCTCATGTAGGAGCGTGAAGCTCTCTTGTCAGCAAGAAGTAAAATTTCATTGACTTTTTAAGAGGTATGCAAGGAAACCAAACTTCATGTTTGTTTCTTCCTCACGCCCCCCTTTACTGTATTTACTCTTTGAAGTGGTTGAGGCAGTCTGTAGAACCGAGACCATGCTTGATATTTCCCAAAGGTGTTAAACAAACACGGCATCATGAAGTGCAACACTCTCCCACTCGATTGCCTATGTGCAGCCCCTTGGGCAAAGCTGTCAATGTGAATCTGTGCACTTCTACATCTGCTGCTCAGGTGTGAGTTTATTCCAGCCTGCACACGATTCAAATCCAGATTTAATTACATGAGAGTTTGCTGCTTCAGGTCCTATAAGGTAGTTCTCTTGGAAATCCCAAATGCGAATAGAAAAGACATTTTTTAAACCTGCTGTCAGATGGCATAGTGGTTTTCCTTTACCTTCTTAAAACTGTGCCTTCCTTGATTTGTCAACACATTCACCCTTACGTTAATGTGTAAAAGAGTTGGGAAAACTACTAGCTTTCCAGTTTATATGGTAATTTAATGTAGTTTATATGGTAATTTAATGTAGTTTAATGTACAATCAACCTCTGTTTTTTAAAGAATATAAGCTCCTAGCAAAAACTACAATCAAGCTACTTCAGGCAATATTTTCTTTTTTAAATATAAAGCAGATCAAATTAAATAATGTGTTTTTACAGTTAGAACAGTATTTTTCTGGCACAAAAAAAATGATTATCTCAATCAAGTTGTCAGCATTAAACTTAAACTGGTACATTTGGTGCACTTACATTACAACTAAAAAAGTTATGCCATTCATAACTATTTTTAGACATACTGTATAAGCTACAGAATCAAAACCAAGAGTGAGGAAGAGCAGAATTTAACTGAATGTGTCTCACAAAAGGATGTATATGCTGCACAGGGATTTACAGAGTAAGATTCAGATGAATCAGTGAATCATTTCTGACTTAAGTGAGTAAATGAATCAGAATCAGTCCCTGGCTCCCAGTGTTGAATATAAGTAAGGTTTTTTTTTTTTTTTTTCTTTACTAATTCATTACAGAGTTTGAGACAGACAATATGTGTTGATTAATGCCTAAGCCCTGTTGGTTATCATGTTCAATTTTTCTGCAGTTACTTTGCAACCGTGATGTATAATATGCAGTTTCTCAACAAAAGAAGGTAGTACAAAAAAACATGTTACTATTTTATATATAAAAAAGAAGACTATTCTTTCATCAAACAGTATTATACTATATTCTGACAGTTTTACCTTGGAATCCTGTCTTCGGTGTAGTGGTATTTTCACAGACTTTATCTCAAGGCTAGGCCTTATGAAAATATTGTTACCATGAGAATCTTGGTAGACGTGTAGACCATATCGCCTGTGTCTGCTTGAAACTACAACAAAGGCAGCAGATCTTAACGTGTCCTGGTTTCTTCCAGCTTTAGTGTTGGCAGTGATAACACGACGCAGCCAACCAGATGGAGGAGACACGCTTCTCTCCATTGTACAGGACAAGACAAGCTGCTGAGAGGAAAACTATACACAAGATTCAGTTGTGGAGCATATGCAAGAGCCGTAAGCCAAAAAAGAAAAAGAAAACAAAATCTTATGGAAGTTAATGGAGGCGATCAATCATCTAGTCCCAAGAGAAGCAGTTTCTTGTGATATGGGGAATTAAGATTCATACTGAGGGAGATTGATGCCGCCTTCATGTGTTATGATGGTAAACTTCAGCGTTGGGGAAGTTTTACAAAGCTACAAGCTACTCATGATTTAAATTTGCTTGTTAGCTGTTAGCAATAGAGAAAGAATTAGGGATGCAACGATAGCATTTTTTTCAGAACCGATCCGATGCCAAAAATTCAGAGTATCAGCCAATTCCCAATCCGATCTGAGTGATGACCTGATCATTACTCTTGAATGTGTTAAACACAGTCTGCTAAATATAGACAACTTAATTTTAATAAAAATAACAAATGAAAAAACTATATATAATCATAATCTATGACAAAAAAATACTATTATAAACTAGGTTAGTGGATAATTCAGCAGCAAAAGTTATTCTAGAAAAATCATGGGTGCACAATAATTTTATAAAAACATTTAACTAAACATATAGTGAAACAACATTATGTAGTGGGGAACAAATAAAAGTTAATAAGTGTAGGAATAAATGTTCTGGTAAAACACATTGCTTTTGTATTGTTGTAAAATACATTCATGAAAAACAAGTAGCCTAAATATATTTAAATACACACACACACACACACACACACACATACATACATATATATATATATATATATATATATATATATATATATATATATATATATATATATATATACACACACACACAGTATAGCTATATATAGATAATATAGTGAATGTAGACGTTTGATATTATTTAATGTTTATATTCTACTTAAGATCGCGTTGTTGTGGTTAAGGCTCACTTTACATCATTTGCCATAGCCATGGCCGGACTTGTAGGGGGCCCTGCCTTTGCCCGTTTACATTTATTTGATTTGTTCGTTAGCCTATATGCCAGTCAGAATTCATAAATTATTAGCCGCATTTCCACTGCGCACGCAAGATCTAAACGGGCCAGCCGGGGCTACTGCTTAAGCCGGGCATACACTGTGCGATTTTCGTCCGATCATTTTGCAATTAGTGATAAAGACAAACACGTCGCAAAATTCTAAATATTAAAGTTTTAAACCATGAAGGCGAGCCAGTGCATGCCACACAAACAATGTGCAAACTGCATGAGCGTTATGCTCGTGAAGAAGTTTTAAACTCCAGTCAATTCATTAAGCTTCAGAAAGTGAAAGTAAAAACTGACCGAGCTGTCGGCATCTGACGCTTAACGGCACATCTTCTTAGAGGAGACGAGAGACATTGGGTATTACCTTAAAACAAGTTTTATATTTTCATCGATGACTGATTATTACAGTGTTCGGACATAGCAGGCTACTTTAGACGGAATGTTAATTATTGGCCTATTCATTGTGTAATAAATAATTTTTAATGAGGAGTAAGCTAATTTAATTTATTATCCGTAAATCGTGAGCTTTGACTTTACATCGCATGCGATCTGCTCGTACAGTGTGAGTTGGTACCTTGATGAAATCGCAAAAAAAAAAAAATATTTTTCACAGTGTAGCCTATGCCCTGCCTTACAACTACGACCTTCGAGGCCACAATCAAACAGCATAAACTGGTATTTATGATTATTTCACATAGAAGAATGACATACATGTAACATGTCTATGATATAGGATTACACAAACAAAAGTCCTGTTTTTTTTTTTTTTCGAATTTTGCTCCTTCACAAAGAAAATAAAACAAACAGCAGAACCTCTGCGTCTATGAACAACAATGTTTTGTTCCTCAGCGTTACACGGACCAGCAAATGATTCAATCAGGCTATAAGTACAGTCGTTTGCAAAGTTACATGAATCAGTTGATTCAACTCACTATTTCATTTTTGCAATCATTTATTTTTTCTATATTAAAATGTTATATTTAAACTTAACATTTATGCACAGTCCATGTATGAATTTTGTTGATAGTGATTTCATTTGATTGTTAATAGCCAGCATGTCTTTTTATTTGATTTAATAGAGGACACATATATGACAATAAGTTTTATAATACTAATAAGTCAACAGCTCCCAAGTTTTTTTTTTTTTGTTTTGTTTTGTTTTGCTCAAAGTTATTTCAGGGTTTTGATCTCTCAACAACCTGTTTATTATATTATAATGGAAATTTAATGTTACATTTAAAATTTGACTATAGCCTAGACATGTTGCATATTAATTCTACTATTTACCTAAAGCATATGTTTGTGCATTTGCTTGTGATACTTAGTATTGGATCGATGCATCCCTAGAAAGAATGGCGAAAAATCATTGGACAACAGCTTTATTCAGTAAGAATGCACAGAATAGGGGTTATACAGAAAAAAAAAATATCAGAGGCAATACTAACCATTTTATGTGCATATAGCATTGCAATTTACATCAATCACTGGAAGTTTAATAAGTCTCAATGCTGAAAGCAATTTTGATAAATTATCTTCATTCAACCTTTTTAGTAAATTGGGAAAATCATATATTAAAACCGCAAGGCGTGTCTCCAAAAGCATGCTGTCATGCCACTTGATTTATTTTTTGTTTCTGTTGATCTCTGTCTGAAAATGTTCAGTGACAGTTCTGTGATTGTTTTTGAGTTTTGTCCTTGAAAAGCTCCACTAAAGAACTTGGGAACAAATGCTTATTAATTCCTGACTACTTTAGCTTTTGAAAGTACATTTTCTTTCATTAACTCAAACATCTATAATGTATTTTGAGTCACAGCTTGTCATTAGATTACGTTTTGCAAGTGTTTCCATTTTGATTTAAATGTAATAGCTAACAAAAACACAATTTCAAAGAATGTTCAACAGCTGAATGCCACACACTGTCAGCTAAAAACTGCTTTCCTTCATTAGCCACTTAATGGCTCTGTGTGTTTTGAAGGTTTGGCAGTATTGACAATAAATTCAGTTCAGTGAATTGCACATAAGCCACAGAAGTCCATATGTCCATTTATATGAATTCAAAGAGCATTCACTTTCTAAACATTAATAAACTTGCAAAATGCATGAAATCCTCCCTCCCCCCATTTTTGTCTAGAGAGGATTGAAGAGACACTTCAGAGATAGACACCACATTCTCTCTTTCTCAGTATATACATACATACTTGTTTGTGTGCACTTGCGTGTGTATTTTGACAGGAGGAATAAAGCACACTCCAGAACACGCTAGTGTTTGCATGTCCTTTCATGAGTGCAAGTCATCTTGATTCAGCTCACTGCTTCTGATTGTATGAGAGAAGAAATGTTTGACATGTCAGGGTTATTTTTTCGAAGGTTTTTGACCTCCAAGGAAGGACCAGCTCTCTTTCACTTTGACTAGAAAGTTCTGACAACAAAAGACAGATGACTGTTTGTGTCTGAGTCAGAATGAATGTATCCACTCAGTATACCATCAAGTAATGATTTTTTTATTATATTTTTTTATTGATTATTCTTCCAAATGTCTTATCTCCCTTCAAAACAACATTGTATGTGAAATATACAAAGCGATATCGTTTGCTCTTTCTGTTTCATATGATGCACATATTTAAACTGTTCTGCACAAGAATACAGAGAAGATGCTTATCATTGTATTAACGAGTCCTCATCTATGTCCTCTGTTGAAGATAAATAGCCAAGAGAAACTGAATCTGCAAACCGTAAAAGACTCTTGGCATATTGAGCTTTGCCAACACAGCAGTCCATTAATGTCATCACCTTTAGACCATGTCGTGAAGCCAGCAAAATAATGCTGCATCGATCAGGATTAATTAATATCGATGTGAATTAATCTAGCAGAACGAGACAATCTGTCCACATATGGCTGTTGTTCAGGGCTCAATATTCCAATATGTGGAAGTTGCACATGTTGTTTCATATTTTTTTTTTATTTTTTTTTATTTTTTATAACAGCCATTATTTAGAAGTGTTGTATAATACATTTCTGGCTGTATAATGAATGTATGTTTATTTTCTCATTCAATATTGTCCAACCATCATTAAGACATAATCGATTAGTTTTGGTGTTGATGAATGCATCTAAACTGAGTCTGTGTGGGACATTTTAACAATGTTGTCTTGTATAAATGACAACCAGGTTGAAAATTCAATTAAAGCTGTCAGAACAGATGCTTTTGCAGAACGTCTCGGTTACGTATGGTAACCCTCGTTCCCTGAAGGAGGGAACGGAGACGCCACGTCGGTGACCGACGAAAATGGGATATCGCTTCGATAGACCAATCTACTTCGAGTGTAAAACTAAACGAGCCAATGCACATTGGCATGCAATTATTGCATCCAGCTGCCGCTGATCACAGCGTAAGTATAATAAGGCAGCAGGTGCAATGCATACCAGGTTTTCGCTGAGGAGCCGAGCCGGAGACCCGGCGGCTCAGCGGTGGTAAAGCAAGCATGGCGACGGGACGTGGCGTCTCCGTTCCCTCCTTCAGGGAACGAGGGTCACCATACGTAACCGAGGCATTCCCTTTCAGTCGGTCACTCTCGACGCCATGTCGGTGACCGACGAAAATGGGATCCCTACCAAAGCGCCATGGGTGCTGCCCCTTCCAGTGCCCTGTGCGAGCCGCCTGCGCCCCTATTAGGTGTAGGCCGGGGCTCGGAACAAGTAGCTCCACTCACCATTGTCAAAGCACTACCTCACTGGGTGAGACTGGATAACACTGGGAAAACGTACCCGTTCCACTTGGAACAGGGACGCTGCGGAGGCTCCATCCTTCCCGAAGGAGGTCTCGGGAGCAAATACACATATAGCATCCGTTTAGGTGTATATGGAAAAATTTGAGGTGATTCAAACCCTCCTGGAAAGGCAGAAGTCTGCCGGGGAAACACGGGCTCTAAGGCTATACCGTGGACTATACGCATACGAGTACCGCTTAGGTCTCAATATGGAACCCAGCCTTCCATGGCTCTCACGGATTCATCATGAAGGCCTGGCGCCGGACGTTCCGCCGCGTCCAGCTGCCTAGGGTGATGGAGGATCTCAACAGGGTCTACAGTACGGACACTCTGGAGCATTTTTAGCAAGCCGACACTAACCGGGGCCTCTCGGTGCCACTACCCGTTTGAGGTGAGAACACAGGAGGATACCGGCTCTACACGAAGGCTATAGAACCTAGCGAACGTGTTAGGGGTCGCCCAGCCCGCAGCTCTACAAATATCTGTCAGCGAGGTGCCACGAGCCAGCGCCCAGGAGGATGCAACACTTCTTGTTGAGTGAGCTCACAACCTGAACGGGCAGGGCACACCCTGTGCCTGATAAGCCAGGGCTATGGCATCCACAATCCAGCGGGCCATCCTCTGCTTAGAGACGGCATTCCCCTTCTGCCAGCCTCCGTAACAGACAAAGAGCTGGTCTGAGGTCCTGAAGCTTTGTGTCCGGTCTACGTAGCATCTCAATACTCGGACGGGACAGAGCAAAGCTAGGGCTGGGTCTGCCTCCTCCAGGGGCAGCACTTGCAGGTCCACCACTTGGTCTTTGAAGGGTTTAGTGGGAACCTTGGGCACGTAGCCGGGCCGGGGCCTCAGGATTACCTGGGAGTCAGCCGGCCCAAACTCTAGGCACGAATCGTCGACCGAATATGCATGCAGGTCCCCTACCCTCTTGATAGAGGCCAGTGCAAGCAGGAGCAGAGTTTTCAATGAAAGAAACTTTGGCTCGACTGAATGCAAAGGCTCAAATGGGCCCTGCTGTAGTGATTTCAGTACCAGAGTCAGGTCCCAAGAGGGTATGGAGGGGGGCCGGGAAGGATTTAACCTCCCGGCCCCTCTAAGGAACCTGATGACGAGGTCATGCTTACCTAAAGACTTCCCATTCACGGGGTCATGGTACGCAGCAATAGCGGCAACCTGGACTTTGAGGGTGGAGGGAGACAGCCTTCGCTCCAGCCCTTGCTGCAGAAAGGAAAGCACAACCGCAATCGGGCATCTTCGGGGGTCTTCTCGGCGAGAAGAACACCACTCGACGAACAGGTTCCACTTCAAGGCGTAAGCGTGTCTCGTAGATGGTGCTCTTGCCGAAGTGATGGTGTTCACTACCTCCTGGGGCAGGTCACCTAGAACCTCCGCGTCCCGTCCAGGGACCAGACATGGAGTTTCCAAAGGTCTGGACGCGGGTGCCAAATGGTGCCCCGTCTCTGAGTCAGTAGATCCTTCCTCAGAGGAATCGGCCAAGGAGGTGCTGTCGCGAGGAGCACTAGTTCGGGGAACCAGGTCCGCGTGGGCCAATATGGCGCCACTAGCAAGACTTGCTCCTTGTCCTCCCGGACTTTGCACAGTGTCTGTGCAAGAAGGCTCACTGGGGGAAACGCATACTTGCGTAGGCCCCGCGGCCAGCTGTGTGCCAGTGCATCCCTGCCGAGAGTTCCCTCGGTCAGGGAGTAGAACAACTGGCAGTGAGCGGTCTCTGGAGAAGCAAACAGGTCTACCTGAGCGGCTCCGAACCGTCTCCAAATCAGCTAGACCATCAGGGGATGGAGTCGCCATTCTCCTGGGAGCATTGCTCGAGACAGCTCGTCGGCTGTACGGTTGAACAGGCCTGGAATGTGAATGGCACGAAGAGACCTCAGAACCTTCTGACTCCAAAGGAGGAGGTGGCGGGCGAGTTGTGACATGCGACGGGAGCGCAGACCACCTTGTCGGTTGATGTACGCAACGGTCGCTGTGTTGTCCGTTCGGACCAGCACATGCTTGCCTCGTAAGTGACCTTTGAGACGGTTCAAGGCAAGGTGCACTGCTAACAACTCTAGGCAACTGATGTGCCACTGCAGCTGCGGGCCCGTCCAAACCCCTGAGACTGCATGCCCGTTGTACGTGGCCCCCCAGCTGGTGGTGGAGGCATCCGTGTAAACCACAGCATGCCTGGAGATCTGCTCTAGGGGCACCCCTGCCCTGAGAAATGCAAGATCTGACCAAAGGGTGAGTGTTTGGTGACAGGCTGGTGTAACTTGGACCCTGTGATTGGCGCGCTTCCATGCCCACCTCGGGACTCGGCCATAAAGTCAGTGCTGGAGCGCTCTCATATGTAACAGGCTGAGCGGTGTAAGTGCCGCTGTGGCCGCCATATGCCCCAGGAGCCTCTGAAAGAGTTTCAGTGGGACCGCTGTCCTGCTCTTGAATGTATTCAAGCAGGCTAGCACCGACCGCGCACGTTCCTCTATGAGGCGTGCTGTCTGTTCAACCGAATCCAACTCCATACCGAGAAAAGAGATCCTCTGCGTCGGGGAGAGTTTGCTCTTTTCCCAGTTGACCCGAAGGCCCAACAGGCTGAGGTGCCTGAGCACCAGGTCCCTGTGTTCGCACAACTGATCCCGAGATTGTGCTAGTATCAGCCAATCGTCTAGATAGTTGAGAATCTGAACACCCTGCTCTCTGAGGGGAACAAGAGCCGCCTCCGTGACTTTCGTGAAGACACGGGGAGACAGGGACAGCCCGAAGGGCAGGACCTTGTACTGATATGCCTGTCCTTCAGACGCAAACCGCAGAAAAGGTCTGTGGCGTGGAAGGATCGACACATGAAAGTACGCGTCCTTCAGGTCGATTGCTGCAAACCAATCTCGGGGACGGACGCACCCGAAGATGCGTTTCTGCGTCAACATCTTGAACGGTAGCCGATGAAGGGCCCGGTTTCAAGACTCGCAGATCCAAGATCGGTCGTAACCCACCGCCTTTCTTGGGTACAATGAAGTAGGGGCTGTAAAACCCCGTCCTCATATCGGCTGGAGGGACCGGCTCTATCGTGTCTTTCGCCAGTAAGACTGCGATCTCTTCCCGCAGAACAGGGGCATCGGACGCTTTCACTGTAGTGAAGCGGATACCGCTGAACTTGGGGGGACGCCGGGCGAACTGAATCGCATAGCCGAGGCTGATGATCCACAGGAGCCAGCGAGACGGGCTGGGTAGCGCTGACCAGGCGCTTAGAAACCGTACAAGCGGGACCAGCGGAACCACAGCCGTACCCGCAGTGGGGCAGCGAGGTGGAACACAGGGACCCATCTCGGGCGGCTTGTGAGCAGGCCTGAGTGTGGTGCGAGTGTGGGGTGCAGGGCTCACCTGGTTCCACGGGTTGGCAGAGGGTGCGTGAGTAGGGCCTTTGTTGACGCTCTCGAACCGCCCGCTGCTGCCATCTGGCGAAGGAGGAGGATGAGTGAGGTCCGGTGTTTGGCCATCCGCAACTCTCCGTGCCCTCCTGGGACCCAGAGACAGAGAAAACCGCTCTCTCGTCGAGAGTTCCAGATTCTCCCCTGGCCCTCCTCCAGGGGAGGGAGAGGTGCTTTCACCATCCCCCAGAAAGCGGCTACCTCTCTCTGGGTCGCTCGTCCTGGAGCCTCTTGCTCTTCCGCTCACCGCCAGGTTTGACGGGAGCCAGGACGGATGGGGCGGCCTGCCTATGGCCAGCTCTATGGCGCTTCTTGATGGATGCTGCTGCGGATGCGGCGCGGGAGCGGGTGGACGCAGGGGGCCGCCCTCGGTGACGAGCAGGCTGGGGCGTTGTAACCGGCGGACGGGTGGAGGCAGCAGCTGCCCGCCGGGCAGAAGGTTGGACCGCCTCAGTCTGCTCCCGTGCAGCCAAGAACTGCTGGGCCAGGTTCTCGACCACATCACCGAAGAGGCCAGTCTGGGACACAGGGACATTGAGGAACTGATCTTTGTCAGCGCCCCTCATTTCAACCAGACTCAGCCAGAGATGGCACTCCTGGACCACAAGCGTGGACATCACACAACCCAGAGAACGCGCGGTGACCTTCGTCGCTCGGAGCGCGAGGCCAGTGGCGGTTCCGAGTTTTCAGAACTTCTGGATCGTAACCACCCTCGTGCAGGTCCTTCAGTGGCCTTGGCCTGGTGCACCTGCAGTAACGCCACAGCGTGTAAGGCAGAAGCAGCTTCCCCGCAAGCCATATAGGCACCGCCGGTTAGACCAGACGAATGCCTATAGGCCCGGGAAAGAAGCACCGGGTCTCCCCGCCAGCAGGAGGCAGACTTAGGACACACTTGCATCGCTACCGCCCGCTCCACTGGGGGAATCACCGAATACCCCTTCGCTGCACTGCCATCGAGGGTGGTGAGGGAGGAGGAGCCCACCAGCCAGTTTCTGGCAGTAAAAGGTGCCATCCACGACCTGGTGAGCTCGTCATGCACTTCCGGGAAGAAAGGCACCAGGGTGGGGTGCTGAAAACCAGCGTGCGCCACCTTGAGAAACCAATCATCCTGCCTCGAGGGCTCGGGACGCGGTGGAGATTTCCACTCGAGCCCTACCCTCTCGGCGGCCCGGGAAAGCATAGCTGTCATCTCCGGATCCAATTCAGGCTCCGCCACCATCCCAGAGGGCAGCAGCACAGCTGAATCTTCATCTGACAGCTCTCCCTCCGATGCTGAGATCGACATCTGGTCAGGGGGAGGCCCACTGGATACCACTGGTACGCTCTTTGAAGAGGGCCCATCGCGTTCCGTGGGTTACTCCTCTGGATCGGAGATGCAAGAGGAGTGATGGTCCCCAGAGGGTTGGTTCCCTGCGGGGTTTGCCACCACTATAATCCTCAAACCACCCGTGCTACTGCTGGAAATGGTTTTCGTCTGTCGGCCGCCAGAACGAGCCCCCAAATCGCGGCAGCGGCAACGGGACTCCGCCCCCCTTTTTTGAAGGAAGCAGAGCCTGGTTCACAGCTCCGAGATGGTCATCTTCCCGCAGAGAGAAGATGACTTATCCACGAAAGCTACCTCAGCGTGTTTGCCCAGACACGTGAGGCAGCAATCGTGACCATCACCCGTTGCCAGGTAACGACCGCACCCAGAAACGCACGGGTGATACGGCATCCTTATAAGGACGATCCGTCGTCTTTACAAAGACGCACCCATGAAGCTCTTTTAGAGAAATTTGCTCTTTAGGAAATGCTCTTTTAGTGCTGAGGCGCACAGGAGAATTGGCCGCTTGCAACACGACAGGGGGTAGTGCAGCCTGAAGTGTGCAACCCACTCGACGCTGGAACGACCACCGCTGAAGCGCCGTCTCGCCAACACACGAAGCTTTCGAGAGCGTGCTGAACTCGTAGTTCACAGCAGACACAGTTGAGCAGAACGATACTAACGCTCGGCTCCGAAGCGAAAAGCTGGTATGCATTGCACCTGCTGCCTTATTATACTCACGCTGTGATCAGCGGCAGCTGGATGCAATAATTGCATGCCAATGTGCATTGGCTCGTTTAGTTTACACTCGAAGTAGATTGGTCTATCGAAGCGATATCCCATTTTCGTCGGTCACCGACGTGGCGTCGAGAGTGACCGACTGAAAGGGAACTGAAGTTCTATCGGATTTTTGTCGGTGCTGTCAGGTTCAAAAGGCCCATTAATGTAACATGTCAGCAAGACAATGTTGCATTTGAAATGGCACAGAGCTACGTACTGAGACACTGAAGGACAGAGAAGTCTTTGGATTCTAAGCATAAGGTCCACAAAAGGTTGAAAACATTTACATTGTCTACTTAAAGGCAACCAAAGCCCATTTAGAATAGTGTGTTGTCTAATTAGCTTCAGTCCTGGTAGGGATTTTTCTTTATCTTTGGAGCCAGACCAGCAGGATTAAAGGTTTGCTGGGGATTTTACATTTATTTGTTTAGCAAGAATGATGGGACTGATGGGGTCATACCAGCCATTACTAATACACAGGTAATTTCATTAAGGAATTGATGATGGCGGGCGCATTGCGGAGCCCGGCTGGCGGGCAGAGAAATATTAAATCAATAACAGTAGTCAACAAGTGGAACAGATGTCATCACAATGAGGACAATGTGGACCTCGTGGGAACCATCTGTAAGTCCCAGCATAAGGCCAGGACTTTCAGGAAGTGGCTGTGTGCAGCCGTGTTTCTGTTAAATATAGTGAAAAAAATTTATAGCATGGTAAATTCAGGTTAATTGGGACATTTTTCCCAGTCATCTCAATGGCAAAAAGTGTCCCAGTTTGTCTGAATATGTGAAAAAAAATTGCATTTTTAATAAATATTTCATTTTATAACTAAAATTTTGTCTTTAAAAAAAATCTAAATAAATTATAATAATGAAAGAATGCATAGATAAATACAAAAATATAGAACTACATTTTTTTATTAATATTTAAAAATAATTTCTAAATAAATTATGACAATACAAATAAAATATTTTCTAAACTTAATCAATGAATAATATATAAATATTTACATTTAAATAAAATCAGACCACCGAGAAAATGAAACTCTTTTGGATGGCTGTAATTGCATAGTGTTAATGTTTCATTTAAAATGGATGAAGTGCACTGCATGGCTGAAAGTGTGTGAACAGCAGAACACCACACTCATAATTCTGTCAGAAACACTAGCGTCAACGATGACTGACAATTAGCATACAGTTTGGATTGGCGGTATGGTTCTGTTCTGGGCAAAAGCGCATCCATGCAGCCTAGCGTGGATAAGAGCAGGGAGAGCAGCGATAACCCTGTGGGTAAACAGAACAGAACCAACATGAATGTATTGCAGATATCATTAAACCTCAATAATATAATGTACACATTTAGAATTAGTCTGATTCAAAGGAGAATCAGAAGACTAAATCCTGATTGACAGAGGAGGAGTTGAGGATGGAAGAGGGTAATTAGATATTGAGCAATGCGAAAATGCTGGTAATACTGAGGGACCTTATATATGAATGCTTAGATAGGTGGCGTTTTCCGATAGGTAGATGAGGATCAGCTGAGAATAAGCTGATGCGAGCTTGACTAACGTGATGTGCCAGAACTAACACTTACGCTTGATTTTCAGATCCAAGGGCATTAATCTTTTCCAGCTTGCTCTCGTCTTGTAAGGCTTTCTACAGTACTAGATGTTGGAACACGACTGTAGGGATTTGCTTCCGTTCAGACACAAGAGCATTAGCGAGGTCAAGCACTGATTTTGGGCTCACAGTCGGTGTCTCAGATCATTGAATGTTCAGGTCTGGGCTTTGTGCAGGTCAGTCAAGTTTTTCCACACCAGACTCACTAAACCATTTCTATTTCATGGATGTTGCTTTGTGCACATACGTCATTGTTAAGCTGGAACAGAAAAGTACCTTTCAGAAACTGCTGCAAGAAAGTCTGAGGCACATAATTCTCTGGAATAGCACTGTACGGTGAAGCATTCATTTTGTCTTTGCAGAAATTACTAATATAGCTAAACTAATTAATTAGAAAAGGCTATGAAGTGTGTTTTGTGTTTATTTTTTCCCTTGATGCAGCCACCAGCATGTTTTGATTTACTGTTCTGACATCACATACTATTTACAGCGCAGCAAACTCAATAATAGAATAATAGGACACATTGTCTCTGAGCCCTCTGGAAAAATATACAAAGAGTTGTTATGAATGTAATTTAATGGGACAATCTGTGGCAACAAGATGGCATTCAGCATCTATCACGCTGAATGCATTTGCTATGCTCTCACTAATAAAGGAACCATGCACGTCAAAAAAAGACATCTTGATGAATTTAGTTTGTTTAATTATACTTCACGCTTAAATTTGGGTTTGTCCCTGGGGAAACACTTGAAAGTCAGCATGCGAAATGATTAAATCACTTGATGTGCCGTTAACTCTTCAAAGCGCATACCAAACAACTGTCAATAATTTAATAGCCAAACTGAAATATTTTGACACAGTCATGAAAGGAGGCAACCTTTGTGTGACAACTTGACTCTTAATAATTCACGACTTCAGATCATCTATGCGCAACAGTAATGAGTAGGTATAGAACATATAGCTTGACGTCATGCCATCTGTGGACTGCTGAAAAAAATCACAGAACTGGCACAATTTAAGGCTTGTGCATTGAGAAAGGACTGTTGAAGTGACTTTCGAGAGTGAGGATGAGAGACAGAGAGAGGGAGAGAGAAGTGCTGAATACTGCCGTCTGTTCCCCAGGAAGCATTTAATTAATTATCATAATTGACATCAATAGCAGCTGTCAGGCTCAGTGACTGTGCTAGGAGTGTGGCAATAGGAGAATAGTGGTGCCGGTCTCTCGGAGACACACTTACTGTATTGCTTCTTCATTTGACCTGCTCACATGGAAGCCTCAGGCTGGAAGAGAGTCTGTTAACCCATCAGCAGTCTGCTGTCTTCATAATCCGTCCTGTCATTGATGCTGTTGGCAGGAGCAGATATTATTTATACACTACCTTTCATAAGTCTTGGGTCTGAAAGTTTTTCTATATATGTTGCTTTTATTCAGCAAGGATCCATTAAATTGATCGAAAGTGACAACGAAGTCTTCTACATTGTTCAAATTCAAATATTCAAATAAATGCTGCTGTTTTTTACATTTGGTGAACTTTCTATTCACCAAAGAATCCTGAAAAAGTTTCACAGTTCCCACCAAAATATGAAACAGCACATATTAGAATGATTTCTGAAGGATCACATGACTGGAGACTTGAGTAATGGCTGCTAAAAATTCAGCTTTGCATCACAGGAATAAATTACATTTCAAAAATATATTCAAATAGAAAAGTTATTTTAAATTGTACCTGTTGACTTTTGAACATGTGAACATCTTTTGCACTCTAAAGGAAGTGAGGATTTTTAGTGACTCTTTCTGCAGGTTACATCATTAGTAGGTGGCAGCGATGACTGCCTATATGAATGTGTAATTGGAATAATTCATTCAGTAGATTTGTTTAAACTGCTGATTCATTCAAGTGACTCCCTGCATCCCTTGTATACTACATTGTAGGCATAGTAGTATAGTACATCTGAATTTAATTTATACTACCCGTATTCATACTATATAAAATATATTTTTTAAAGGTCATGAAGAACCTACTACCTACATTTGAATGGTAAAGGACAATAAAGATTGATGATTCATTCAAAAGAAACACCACCTGCTGTGTGTTATACTGTAACTGTTTTACAGTGGATTTGTTTAGAATTATTTTTATTGGCTTATGATTTCAGAATTGTTGATTTTTCTTTTAATATATACAGTATGTTGCTAATATAATGAAAGAATTTATAGTGCTTTAGAATTTACGGTAATATGATATAGTCAGGTTGTAAATATGACCCCTTTGAGAAAAAAAAAAACGTCATTTTTTACATGCTGCCTTGGTGTTGCCATCTTTTTTTTTCTTATAAAATCTTCAGATCCTCTTGCTTGCTTTGAGATATCACCCCTTCCCCCATAGGGAAGCTTTAGTGTTTTTTTTTTGACCACTGCCCATACACTGACCCTGTCAGAAATGTTCTCTCCAATTTTACTATAAAGTCCCCTTAACAAGTCCTTTCAGTAGGCACTTTGACACTTTTCCCAGAGATTAAGACCAACCCGACTAATCCAGCTTGTTTTTTTTAACCACTCCCTGGGGCACAGTGCTGCTTAGCCATTCGAGTTTCATCAGCGTAACATCCTGCTACAGTTCTACAGCAGTGGTCTTGTCTGGCTCTAGTCAGCTTCTAATGCTGCTTCTGTGGCCGTTCATTTGTTTTGCCACACTGAGCCTTAACAACAGGACATGAGCAGAGCAGTGTGTTTCCTTCCATGCAGGTTATGCAACAGCTACTTGGGTCTAATCAGCATCAGCTGAGACGAATCATATGGAAGAACACTTCAGAGCGAATCAAGGTGCAGAGACACAACAGTTCCTAACACTGCTCCTGTTTCTGGAACAGTGACCTCTTCATGAAGTTGCCCAGGGCCACTGTTCCATTCCCTATCTATCTATCTATCTATCTATCTATCTATCTATCTATCTATCTATCTATCTATCTATCTATCTATCTATCTATCTATCTATCTATCTATCTATCTATCTATCTATCTATCTAGCGTTCTAGCGTTCTAGCGTTTTAGCGTTCTATCTATCGTTCTATCGTTCTATCTATCTATCTATCATCTATCTCTGTTGTTCTATCTGTTGATAATCAGTTGATATATCAGTTGATATATCTGTTGATATATCAGTCGATAATTCTATATCCATCCACCAGTTGTTCTTTATCTGTCATTCTATGTCTAACAATCGTTCTGTCTATCTCTCTATCTATCAAATAGCATTACATCAGATAATACAGTACAATAACAGTAAAACTATGCCAAAAAAATTAATGATGGAATTCAGTAAATCAAATTCAGTGAATGTTATTTTTATAGATTTCTCCCCCTTCATTTTTACAATGTAATTTAATTTTATTTTTACTTTTTCTTTTACATTATTTTCTTTTATTTATTTTTAAATAAATTATTACATTTCATCTACAGGATATATTCATACATACTAACATTTTTTGATAGCATGGCTGTCTTTTTCTGTGGCTTTATTGTGCTCTATCTCATAATCTAGTTGTGCAGAAAGTGTGTGCTTGAGTGTGAAAGAAAACAAGAGGGGAGAAAAGAGGGAGAGGGAGAATAAGGAGCCTTGGCATTTTTATTGCGCTTGTACATTTGAGGATCCAACTAATTAAGCGAATAAATCTTGGGTCGGTTTACATTGCCGACAATTTGAGCTTCTCTGCCTCCATTGATCGCCGCACTTCGCCTGGCTGAGCATCACTGACCTGGAGAGAGTGAAATTGAGATATTGCACATGTAAGAATCTCTCAGAGGGGTGTGTTCGACATAGAGCCATGTCATCGGTTTCAACGCCCAGAGGGTCACGCTAGAGCCCTAAACAAGATTTAAAAACTTTGAACATCAAGCAGTTTGATGTCCTTCCACCTTACAAGGTTGTTGTTTGATCATGAAACAGTGGCTAGCAAGGAAAACGGTCTTCAGATTAACCCTACTCAGGTCTCAGCGGATTTGCTTTGTTCCACCAGTATAAAGTAAACAGCTTTTTACTTGGCAAAACATAAAACACAGTATTAATAATTCAAGGCAAGGTTTGTAAAGTGAGACTTATATTTTATCGTTATAATGAGAGATTCATAGCTGGTTATTTTTCCTTGCTTGCTGTTTTGTTTGTGTTGCAAATCTCAGTTAAGCTACTGTAGGTGTTTTTAAAATTCCCTTTGAACATCCTGGTCAATTCCAGGGCTCAATACATCAGACAATGATACATTTACAGCAGATCCCAGCGGCCAGTGTGAATAATTAAGAAGAATCAAGCCTTGCAGAGATGGCTCTGTGCTGTCCAATTAATCTTTCACTGATCATTTGCTTAGAAGTTTCCCTCTGCTGGGACTGGAGAATGCTGGTTACTCCCACATTGTATTGACCAATAGAGAACTCCTGTGACTAATAAACTTGGAGTAGCTACCAAAAAAACTTTCAAATTGGGTAGCAGAAGCTTTGCTGCTAGCCGATTGATTAGTCTCATATGAGGACCCTTTGCGGTTACTGGTTTCTGAATCCTTCAAATCACTTTGAACAAAAGATTAAAAAAACAAAACAGTTTTTACACCTGACAGAAAAATCTGTTTTGTAAGAAACAACCACTAGCTCATTGACAGAACCTATTACAGTTTTCACAGTTGTTTTGGTATATTTCTTGAATCATCTTTAACATTTGCAAAGCCAAAACAATTCAAACAGCAAAGGAAAATGTTTCACAAGTCGAAATGTTTAGTCATGTCGTCAATATTACAGTATACTCTGTCAGTAGCTCCTGTTGTAAACTATGGCTATGGTTTTCATGACAATGATTGAAAATGCACAGGCCTGCACTTTTTCTGTATGGCATATATCAGTTTCAACAGTTCTTGGCCTCTTCTACCTTCACTGTTATGCCTCTCTATCCTTCATGAGGTAAATTTTCATGAAATGCACCTGTAAGCTTTTTTAGAGAACTGGTTCATGATTGATTGATCTAATGACATGCTTTATGTTTCAATTCATCAAGATTCCCCTGATTCAATTAATCAGTTGAAGTCTAATAGTAATGTATAAAAAATATGTTTGACAGATTATGGCAATTCCATGGATGTACAGTACCAAAAGCACTGCAGACTAGATGTGGAGCTTGAGGTAGATGAGAATTTCATCTGTGATCTGAGAAATGTACCCAAGTTTTTTTTTCCTTTTTTTTTTTTCTTGTGATTATGAAAAACATCCATTTATTATTTAATTATTTTAGTTTTTTTATTATTATTATTTTTTTATTTTAATTACTTTTCAAGTACAGTAGTTATTTAATTCAAATTCATTTTAACTGTTTATTATTAGTAGCCTATATTCAAATCCATTTAAAAGAAAACCTCAAATTCAAGCTGATATTCCAATTATAGTCTGATCAGCATCATAGATGTGTTCTTTATTTAGGTATTTAATTAATTTAAGTATTATTTTACCTTAAAATATTCCCATTTAGGGCCAAGTGTCACAGAGTCCCGCTTCAGTTGATGTTGTGAATCTGGCAGTCACAAACCTGCTAATATGATCTATAGTTAGAAGTTAAAATGTTAAATTATACCACACATTTACAGTAGCACTTCACAGCATCTACAAATAATGATTTCAGAAGAATTCAGAATAAAATTGAACTATTTATTTTACAGGTTGAATAAAAGCTCAGTTATAAATAAAGAAAATTAAGGAGGTCACATTTTATTTTAACATCCAGTTCTCGCTATTAACAAACCATTAATAACAACTTTTGCCTCAGTAAACTACTAATTTGCAGCTTATTATAAGTTAATAAGGTGGGTAGTTGTTAAGTTTAGGTATTGGGTAGAATATGGTCATGAAGAATATGTGCTTTATAAGTACTAATAAACAGCCAATTAATTATTAATAGGCATGCTAATAAGCAACTAGTTAATAATAAGAATCCTTCCCTATACTAAAGTGTTAACATTAAGGATTAATTCAAAATTAATCCGTGATTCACATCAAAAATTATTACCAGAAGACATGCAAACTTGTACACTAATGGTCTAGAACACCTAAAAACTAAGGATGCAAAACAATACCCTTCTAAAGTTATAGTCTGTGCATTGTGATCTGAGGAAACACTAGCATTTTTGCCATGTAAATACCTCATATACCCAAAGATCCAGTCCTGGGACACTAAAAAAAAAAAAGAAAAAAAAAGAAAAGAAACTCTCAGAGCCTTTTTCTTTCAGCATGTACTTTGTAATATCATACTCTTCTCCCAAACATTTTCACTTACCAGCAGAAGGAAAGAAACTATTATCAGCTGTGCAAGATGAAAGACTGTTATCTCTGCAAATGAGATTCAGTGGATAAGGCCTCTGAAAAGATGCAGTGAGCAGGATAATTCTGTGTGGTTAATAACTTTGTTTCTGAGATATTCAGAAAGACCAGTGCTCCTCTCTTCCTTCAGGGAGAAAAAGCAATCCGCTCACC
The DNA here is from genome assembly GCF_018340385.1 of Cyprinus carpio. NCBI lineage: Eukaryota > Metazoa > Chordata > Actinopteri > Cypriniformes > Cyprinidae > Cyprinus > Cyprinus carpio. Next base: position 19,815,557 of record NC_056612.1, on the reverse strand, counting down.
CAGTCTGAGCTCACCTCTTTCTGACACTGCTGTTTTGAATAACAATTACATCTGCCGGATTCTCACAGAGACGTTTCTCTCTCTCCTTCTCCTTCGCTGTGACTGTTCATTTCACACACTTTGATGGAAGATTTATTTCAATTTCTGGTATGAGAGCAGCCATGTCAGTAGGCGTCCGTAGGATGTTTCAACATTTGGATACGGTTTCTTAAGCTGTTTCCAAATGCTAAATGTCTGTGTATTGCAGTCACCTGCATATAAAGCACAAATATAGTAAATATACTTTACTTTTAGATTATCCCTCTGCTGTTAAAAGTCCCCCACTCCTGCATCCCTCAATCTGTCAGGTGCTCTGTGGGGATGAAGCTGGTGTTTTTCATTAACCTGTGCCCTGCCTGCCTGTGTGCTGTTCAGGGACAAAAGGACCTCTGGGCTTGCTGTCTGTCCCGAGTCATGGAGAGCTCAATCATGCGCCTTGCAGGACCCCACACACTGCGTCTGATGGATGCTATGGCCTCTAGGGAGATTTAAAGGGTCTTCATATACTCTGACTCAGCAGGGGACAGCGAGACATCTCCCGTAGTTCTGTATGTACTTCACATTTTTCATACAGCCGCAAAGAGCAGGCAACCTTTAAAATTCAATATTTTCATTCTAGAAAAATCTATTAGATACATCAACATACTTATTTTGATATTTAAAAAAATATATTATTTAAACATGTTATAAATATATAAAAAATCATATAAATGTATGTGTATGTATGTATATGTACAGTCGAGGCCAAAAATTTTGGCCCCCTTGGTAAATATGATCAAAAAAGGCTGTGAAAATTCATCTGCATTGTTAATCCTTTTGGTCTTTTATTTTAAAAATTCAAAAAAATGTATCCTTTCATTGGATAATAAGAATTTAAAATGGGGGGAAATATCATTATGAAATAAATGTTTTTCTCTAATACACATTGGCCACAATTAATGGCCCCCTTTTATTCAATACTTTTTGAAACCTCCATTTGTCAGTTTAACAGGTCTAAATTTTCTCCTATAATGCCTGATGAGGTTAGAGAACACCTCACAAGAGATCAGAGACAATTTCTTCATCCAGAATCACTCCAGACCCTTTAGATTCCCAGCTCCATGTTGGTGCTTCTTCTCTTCAGTTCACTCCTCTCATTTTCTATAGGGTTCAGGTCAGAGGACTGGAATGGCCATAGCAGAAGCTTGGTTTTGATCTATATATATATATATATTACTGTAAACAAACATATACCATAAACATACAAATATATAATATTTCACTTTTTATATACTTTTTTTATATTTAAAAGTGTGGTACTACAGTTTGTTGACTTTGCTTTGACCTTTGTAAGTAACTTAAATAAATTAACATAATTATTATTTTATTTATAATATTATATTTATTATGTTTATATTTATTTATATATTATAATTTATATATTATTATTTAATTATTTTTATAAATGCTTTTATGAATGCTATATATAACTTTAAAGCACACATAATTTACAGCCCAGTCTGACATTTATAAAACACACCTTATGGTAAAGGAAAAAAAAATAATAATTACTGTCCAGTCCACTGTTGTGCCTGGAGGTTATTCTCTGGCATTGACAACATGCATACAGATCACATCTACATTTTGCATCATGAATGAAAAGTCAGTTTCAGACAGCAGGCGGAAAAAGCTTAGTCGCTTCAAATGTCTGTACATATCAATCAGTTTCACCCTTCAAACCAGACACCATGAAGAATTCCCGCATTTGACAAGATGTTTGTTTTTTAATGCCTCCAGCACAAATCTGTTTTCAGTGTTTTTCACACTCGTGCATTTTTAAGTGCCTTGCGGGACTCCAGCGATCACAACATGTTAAAAATCTAAGTAGTCATCTTATATATTCACATTAAATGAGTTTCTTACCCCTGAGCTCTTTTTATTAATTAAAACAGAATGCTGTTTAATTGTAATGTCTGCTACAAAATCATTGTTTAATTGTCTGTTGTGTTTAGATAAAAACCGCTGACACCCACATTCACATCCATTTTTTAAAAAACAAAAGTACAGGAGCTTTAAGCTGGTAAGTTAATGTATGCAAAATGCTTTCAAAGCCCACTCTTTCACTGACTTCTGTGAAAAAGGTATGCATGCAAAATTACAGTAACACAGAATACTTGAATTTAAAGGACACCCACTGTACATGACATGGTGGTTTTGCATTTAATTACCTGGCAACCAAAAGAAGGATCATTTATTTCAAATTATTATTTTCTCACAAGAAGAAAATAACCGATTAGTCTTAAAAACTTCAGAATGTTGTCTTATATGACAGCTCTCATAAATACGCTTTGACAGCTTTTGGCCTCATTTCTGTGCCTATCTACATCACTTTGTCCAAAAACATGTCAATGTGATATATATATATATATATATATATATATATATATATATATATTTTATATATATATATATATATATATATATATTTTTTTTTTTTTTTTTTACAAAAAATATGTGTATAATTTTTCACAATAAAACCAAAAACATGCATTAGGAAATTAACAGGGTTAGTTTTGATGTCACCAGAGAATTTCCACTCTGTTTGGATTGGGGTCTGTGCTGCCTTGAGACCAGGTGCGTCAGGATGATTTGATATGGGCTCAGGTGTTTTGGTTCACATCTGTAGAATCAGAGATTGGAGAAAATGACTTTCCAATAGAAGGAGTTTTACAGACAAACTGAGTGAGACAGACAGGTGATAGTTAAGGTCTAGGTCAGACACAATGATGGACGACTAGCCACAACAGAGTCAGAAACAGTTGTGATTTTGGTTGTGTGCTCCTATTCAATTAAATATCAGGCACAGGCGTAGACCACATAAATCATTAACTGATTAATTATGCAGATGCTTATTCATGTGCTTCTGAAAACTCTGAATGATACATCAATCAGGGTTTGTTTTTATCACACAAGGCAAATTTGCAGTATAAGTAGCATAATGCCTTCAGATATTTCAGTCCTCTTCCTACACAGAATGATTTTAACCTCTCAAAAAAGTTTTAACTTTTATTTTTGACAAATTCGTGTTAAAATGTTTTTCAACCTAATATAAAGTAAACAGGTATTTCAATAGTTGCATTAATTAAAAAAAAAAAAAATACAAAAGTACTCAGACAAACTTAACTTGTATTATTAAAATTGCTTTATTATAGCATAGGATTTGGAGAGTTCTTCTTTGTAAACTAAAAAATTAAAAAATAAGAAAAAAAAAATCTGTATTTGAAGTGAACTGAAATAAAATATAAATACTAAAAAAATTGAAATTTTATATAAAAATTGAGTATTACAGATATAGAAAAACTACAGTATAGAAATATTTTTAAAAATGACAAGCACATGGAGATCATGTGACCCTTCGACGGCGGTGCACGCACGGTCCTTCGCTCTGCTTACTTTGCTAAATATTCTATAATCCTGATAGTAAATTTCAAACCACTTTCTATTTACTCCATCATGAGTACTTCATCGGTCAAGGACAATCGGAAAAGAGTGATTGAGCAATCGCCAATAAAGAAAAAATTCAAAGATTCCACCATCACTAAATAAGAGCTCGATGGAGCCATTGCTAATGATATCAAGCTAGAACTTAAAGAGCAGCAAAGTACTTTGGATTCGGTTTTGGCCTCGACAGTAAGAGATGCGATAGACTCTGTACTGACCCCAGTATTGTGTGACCTACATATGGACATATTAGCAACCGACAATTCTGTAAAAGAGCTAAAAGCAGAAGTTGAAAAGCTAGCCATCGCGGCGAAACAGACACGTGACCGGGTCGTTTCCGTTCAAGCAGCTGCACGTGAGGATAGAAGAACAGTCACGAACCTGAGAAAACAGCTAAAACAACTTACCGATAAAGTGACGAACATGGAGGATAGGAGCAGGAGAAATAACGTACGACTGGTGGGGTTACCGGAGGGGGTGGAAGGCTCCAAATCAGCCAGCTTTCTCAGAGATAATCTTTCCAAGTGGATTCCTGCACTTAAAGGATGCGATATTGAGATTGAGCGGGCTCACCGTGTGTATGATGGAAGAAAAAGTAACTCCGAGTGGCCACGTACTCTTATCTTTCATGTGTTGAGATGGCAAGACAAATCGGCAACCCTGAAGGGTGCACGGCAGGCATACCCGGTGAAATATACACAGGATAATGTCACACTGCTGTTTTTTCCTGACTTCAGTTCAGCCACGTCTGCCAGGAGAAGGAACCTCAACCCAGTCCTTAGGACAGGGATAGGCAACTCCGGTCCTGGAGGGCCACTATCCTGCAGAGTTTAGCTTCAGCCCTCATAAAAACTCACCTGCCTGTATCTATCTAGTAATCCCGAAAACACTAATTGCCTTGTTCAGGTGTGTTTAATTAGGGTTGGAGCTAAACTCTGCAGGACAGTGGCCCTCCAGGACCGAAGTTGCCTATCCCTGCCTTAGGAGGATGACAGCACTGGGTCTGCAGCTGTTTCTCATCTATCCGGCGATAATTAAACTATGACACAATGGTGAGCAGATGATGTTCGACTCTTCTCAGAAAGCAGAGGATTTTATCAGCTCACTGCCACAGAAGAAGCATCTTAACTGCCCAGGAGAGGAGAATAACAAGGTGGACATGGACACTTAAGTTGCTGCTGTGATCTTCTATCCTGCAATATTGTCTAGTGACTGATAAGCTTTGAAATCTTTTTTTGGAGCTAATGGAGAGAAGGTTTGATTACTAGTTCTTGACACTGGGCTTACTGGGGACCGGTTTTGCGTTGGTGTGGATCGGTCACGTATCCAAATATATATATATATATTTTTGTTTTTTCTCTTAGGCAGACCTATATTCTTGGTAATGTGCGGTCTGTTTTGGTTCTTGTTCAAAGTTGTTTGTCGTTTTTCTGTGCTACTTTTATTTTATACAACAGACATTAATATCTTTATTTATTTTATTTGAATTGAATTTTAAAAGGATTGCGCACTTGGGTGGTTTAGCATATAGAATTACTTTAAGGAGATCTCATTTTTTGCGCGATTGGTTTGCACCATCTTCTGGTCGACCATCTGTTTCCTCAGTGTGTGGTGGAATTGTTGATGGCATTGCAATGCCTTTTTCTGTCAAATCTGACCTTGATTTATCTGTTGACTTGGGAGGGGGTGTGGTCTAACCTCAGTTTGGCCTTTAGGGACTTGGCTCACCATCTTATATATGTAAAAGTTATTCATGGAGCATGTATAGTAACAGAGTATGTGGATGATGTCTGTTGTTGTTGTTTTGGTGTTTTGTGATGTTTGTTGTATGTATAAAAATAAATAAAAATTTGATCACAAAAAAAAAAGACAAGCGCATAACAGTTACTGAAACTAAAAACGAAAACTGAACATATTTAATATATGAATAAATAATGTAATAATATACAAATAATGCTAAACACTGAAGCCTGGGATATTTTACCTTGATGCTTCAGAGCAGCCTTTGTAAAGAGACACACTTATTTTATAACACACATTTCTGGAATAATTAAAAAGGCAAGATAAAACAGTGATAATGACATTCCAAGCACTTCCCCTAAAAATGCAGTTAGTCATGAAATGTAATCAGTAACCGTGATAAGAAAGAAAGGGGGAAAAAAAGATAAGACATTGTCCTACTTTTGCTGCTGTCTCTCTGTGGCTTTAGCATTAATCTCTGAGCATGTCCACTGAGTGACAGAAAGCAAATTGCTCTGAGATGAAAGAAAAGTAATGCAGGATTTTATTCAAGGGACAAAGGGTCACATACTTTTTTCAGCTGCTCCATAGTTTTGTTTGATAACTACAGATGTACCCTAATGTGATTAAGCTCATTATTTTTATTGTAAAGGTAGAACAGTGCAATTTATTGAAGAATTTGATAAATTATGCCCTATTGATGTACAGTATTATTATAACTCTGAAATGAGCTCCATTGTTGTACAATGCAAGTTTTAATTCCACTTGTATTCACTGTGTCGTTACATACATTCCATCTGTTCTAACAAGTTTTCTTGGTATTGTATCACTGAGTTTAGATAAAGGCCAACCACAACCACAATGAAAGCATATGTACCCTGACAGCTAAGCTGTAGGTGTTAAAATAGTCCAGGACATTATTCATTCTAGACTGTCAGTTCTATATGTTTCCTTTATCTAGCCATACTGTCTGAGAGTTGTGAGTTCATTTGTAAAAAGCATTCAAACCATGATGGCAAGCCTCCAAGGAGAGATTATGTAAGCCCTTACTCTACACCTCTGTGTTTCAAATATGATGATAATATAACATTTATGTGACTCTTGAGTGCTGTCTTATTGGCTCAGATAAGTCTTAGCAGTTTAGTTGTACACTGCAAGATTAGATATATATGTCAAGTTTAGTTTTGTCAGTTGAGCCCATTTAGTTCGGTCTAACATACTAAAACTCTATCAAACTAAAATACAAAGTGTTTTGAAAGCAAAAGTGACTTATTTTAGATGCTTGTTTGCTAAAATTGACTGCAGTGCTTTTCACTTTTAGTGCTTGTTTATTTTGCTATAATTGGGTGACGCCAATTGTAGTTGATAACTTTCATATAACCAGAAGTCATGATTGTAGTGCTTGTGATTGCAGCGCCTTGTCATTCAAGGCACTCAAGGAACTTTGTTGCAGATAATTACAATTCATGGTTAACCAGTGAGATGTTGCTGAACCTGCCATTCATGCTGTCGACAATCTGACAATTCTTATGTATTGAGGATAAACACGTAATACTGTATTACTGTGTTTAGAGAGGATTCTGGCTTCTGAGTCTGACTCCGTCCTTAGAATTACCTGCAGTGAAAAACACAGAGTTATATGCTGGTTCTATATATATATATATATATATATATATATATATTATATATATATATATATATATATTTTATTTTTTATTTTTTTTATTTTTTTGTTAACTACTCTTTTAATGCTTAGTTTTCTACCTCCTACCTTTCCCTTGGTAGGTCATGTTTCCTTAGCAAAATCTGATTCCAGTTCAGTAAACGGTGACAGTCGTCTCGTCTAAAGTCTGTGATTCACAGGAAATGCTGCAACCCTCTTAGATGTGTTCATTTCACCCCTCCACACAAATGTGTGCCATATCCTTGTGAGGATTAGGTTAAACTCATCAAAATGTCATGCTTGTGAAGGTTCCTTGAAATTCAGAATCAAACTGGCTCAAATGAAAACCATCTGTATTTCCTGAGAAGTGAATCAAGTTTACACAGGCAAAAGGTTAGCGTTTATATATTAGTGCTTGGTTGCCCTGATTTGTTTATTCTGTTCACCTGTGTTCATTCTATTATGTCATTAGTTACTCTTGCGTTTGTATAAATTGTCCCCATATCTGTTCTGTCCTGGTCCGCTATTATTTTGGTTTACATGTTGTGCTACCCCAACTCCTCGATTCCAAGTGTTTGCTTTGTGGATTATAATAAAAGACTGTTATTGGATTACTCCTGCATTGTGCGCCTCCTTAGAGCACAGCTGTGTGACAATTATATATATCTGCATATATAATATGTTATAAATATTTTATATATAATTATATCAGATTTTTTTCTTAAATATACTGTATACATGCACGTGTGTGCGTATTTATGTATACATAATACATTTACAGAGTTTATTTTGGATGCTGTGTGTGTGCTTTCTAAATGTACTAAACTATGTAATAAAATTACTAAAAATTAAATGCAAATAAATAAAGAAATACAAAGGCTTGAAATATTTGACATCAAAAGTACAATAAAAACAGTAAACCTGTTAAATATTAGTACAATTTCAAATAACAATTTTTCTATTCTAAGAGGCATTTACATGACATGACAACAGCGTTTTGGTGGCCTGAAAACAGAAAAGTTTTTTAAAATAATACAGTTATTGTCTCCATGTAAACTACAAAAATGCAAGTTTGTGAAATGGTGACTATTGTGCACATACGTATTACGTGTTTAGTCTCTAGGTAGTCTTTCTGGTTACACTTTATTTTGGTAGTCCACTTTAGACATTTTGCCAACTATAAGTAACTTTACAACTACATCTCAACTAATTCTCATTAATTTGCAACTACATGTTTACTAACTCTCAGAGTAGACTGTTAGGTTACGTTTAGGATTAGTAGAATAAGTTGACATATACTTGCAAAGTTTATCATACTCAGTATGTTGTAGACCCATCAAAATAAAGTGTTAGAAGATATTAAGCATGAAAAATAATAATAAGCACCCATCCTTGTACATCTTGCAATGATTACATATTAGGTCAGTAGGCAGAGAGTAGGCGGTCTTTTGTGGCTGCTTGAACACATTCAACCACATCAGCATCTACACCATGAAAGCAATCCGGTCTAATGCGTTTTCGACTACCTTTAGAAGTGGTCGAAAGTGGACAAGCTCAAAATTTTTCACATGCCGTATGCACCTGTTTTTAGCATTGTCCACTTGTGATCCAAATGACCAAAACACATTTTAATACCAAGGATGAACAGGGCCTAATGTGGTTCAAATGATGGAGATGCAACCGTATTTGGGAAACAGTTGTACTATAATGGTTAATCAGCAAGTTACATTGTTGTACGGGAAATGCACCCCTGGCATGCATAATACAGCGTTTTTAGTTGTTTTCACAATTACATGTAAATGGGGAATGGTTTGACAACATTGGCGTCTATACGTAAAACTTTTCAAAAGCACAAAGGAAAAACATTTCTGTTTTTAGTACATTGTTGCCTTATAAACATATCTTTCATATATTTTACAATGCAATTTTTTCCTGTGATGGCTAAACTGGATTTTCAGCAGCCATTAATCCAATAGTCTTCAGTGTCATATAATCACTCTGTATTTTGCCGATTATGTAAGAGGGATTGAATCAGCTGTTTCCAATGATATGAAAGATGTATTAGTTTCAGACCCCAGAAATTCCCATTAGAAAACTGAATGGAAAACTGAATCCCCCTTCTCCCACTACTGCTGATGAGTTCCCACAATGCATTGCACAGAGACCCAGAGCACCACCTCCCTGTTCATTAACTAGACACAGGGAAATAAACAAAACATCAAAGACAGAGGAAAAGTCACACATCCTTAAACTAATCCTCATTCTACTCCATTCTCAGCAGTCTTCTCCAGACTCTGGGCATGATGCTCCGTTAGGGAACTCAGCTTCCTCACCTCTCCACTATTGCTCTGGGCAGATCCCTTTCTGCCCGCCTCATTACTTCTGCACAGCTTTCTCTGACTTTATTTCAGTCCAAGGGACAATTTACAGCTCACTGGAAGAGAGGGCCAAAGGGAACATATGTTAACAATAATGGTGTAAAACATGTATGAGATACTTTAAATCACCAGTACAGCAAAGAAATGTCAGATAGGTCAGGTCAAAGATGCACGTGTAATGTTCAGGATGTCCATAATTGGTCAGATGTGAAATTGGACATTACATGACTCAGTGCAGCTGTGTTTTACACAGTCAAATCTCTGGAGCGAGATGTATAATGCTTCCTCAGAGGGAACCAGCCCCCTCGAGCTTTCATGCACAGTGTGTGGTACGGAACACATTAATTATCTGATAAATCCAAGGTTTTTGCATTTATTTATGTCTTTATCCAGACATTATTTTTCTAGCTAAAATTGTGACAGCTTAATAAAGGGATTTTTCATGCGGGCCAACCCCACCGAGCACACAGCAGGCCACGCGCTGAAGTTGTGAGGACCATTAATGTAAATCAGCCATTTTTAATTTTGTCACACTGGAAAAGTGCAAGAGGCGGGAGAAAAGCCAATATGAAAGCCATGATTCTTCTGATCACATTATCAAATTCTGCTGAATTTTCTCAGAGCGGCATTGTTGTGCTGGATTAGTCACATTGTGAAAAGAAGAAAGAAAGAAAGAACAAAAATAGTCACAAAGTGAATGTAAAAGTGCAGTTAAGAATGGAGAGAAACCCCAAATGTTTGAACTCATGATTATTCGTGGTAGTTTAATGAGATGTAAATAACATCATGTAGTCAGTTATGACATGTTCACAAGTATGAAGGTCAAAAGGGGGTTCTGAGAACTACAAAAACAAGCAATTATGATTTGTTCTGTGATAGCCTGCCATTTGTTGCCCTTCAAAAAATCTCTAAAACAGCATTTCTAGGTGCTAATTTCCAAAATCCATCTGCAAAGCAGAACATTTAAGGATGAAATGCATGAAAACCATGTAATTTACTCACATTCATGTTGTTCCAAACCTATACAGTATTCTTTATTCTGTGGAACATAAAAGCAGCTATTTTAGCTATTTTATTCCTATAGTATTTATCTATCCATTTATCCATCCATCCATCCATCCATCCATCCAAATTCATAACTGAATTTTCACTTTTGGGTGGACTATCACATTAAGACCAATGAATATTAATCTTGTATATTATCAGTAATCATTAATATTATTTAGTCCCAACACAAATGGATGAAGTAAACTACCACAAAAGGTTTTTACATGTTGAAATTGTTGAATGAGATTATCTTAATTAATTGAGTTAACTGAGGAAGCCACAAAATATATATATTTTTTAATTCTATGAAGGTATTCAAAAAGTGTAAATTGCTTGATTGCCAACAAGTTATATTACAAATATACATTAACATTAGTGGTTTATATTATTATTATTATTATTATTATTATTATTATTATTATTATTATTATTATTATTATTATTTGGTTTAGGAAAAGGAAAGGAAAGGAAAGGAAAGGAAAGGAAAGGAAAGGAAAGGACATGATGTGTGGCAACCCATACTTGGAATTTGTACTCTGCATTTAACCCATTCAAAGTGCACACGCACAGCAGTGAGTAGTGAACAAACAAACCTGGAGCAGTGGCCAACCAATGGGGGTTCAGTGCCTTGCTCTAGGGTCTCACCTCAGTCATGGTATTGTGTGTGAAGAGAGCGCTGGACATTCACTCCCCCCCACCAACAATCCCTGCTGGACCTGAGACTCAAACCTGCGTCCTTTTGGGCTACACGTCCGACTCTCTAACAATTAGGCCACGACTGCCCCTATTTAGGCATAAATAGTTTCATCCAGAACTACACTGATTGCAAAATGACTGCCCATTTTTCACTGGAACAGATTCTCAGCCCTCTAACATCTATCCCATTTTGTGGACAAAGAGTGTTTTGGTACAGCAAGTACATCAGCCAGGCTCCACAGGGGTCTGGGAATGCAAGATTTGTCACCCTGTGGGCGGCTCGCGCTGTGTGAAAGGTTTGCTGAGGCAGACTCTCAGGAGACGCTGGGTGACGGCAAGCTGTCATTCCATTGGTTGGCAGGTGAAAAGGGAGGCTTATTCCCAGCCAGCCTATGATTGATGTGTTATCTCTCGCTCCATTGGCCACTTGCATTTTTAAATGGAAATGTAGAACTGAAGTTGGGAGCAGTAGAAAGTTTAGTGCTGGTAAAAGAGCAGTACTGGAGAAATGTGGACTGTGCTGGAACAAAATGAATTTCAAAGTTAATTCACATGCAGTCAGGTATGTTACATAGACATTGAGATTGTGTTATTGTGTTCACAAACTGGCCTTGATTCAGTTGCATTAGAAAAAAAGAAAAAAAGAAAAAAAAACACCTTTTAGCTTGAAAAACATCAAGACTATGTCATATGATTCTGACAGGAAATATTCCAGAGCATAATAATGAATGGACTCTACAGCAAAATGCAGATAGGTAAGTAGTATACAGTAGAGTGTATCTTAGTATGTAGAAGCAGATGAAAATGTAGCATAGATTTGGTAAACATACTAGGTGAGACGGATGTAACACCATCAGATTTACCATTTAGAAAGTTGTAGATTTTAAACTAAAATAATATTACAGTTTCAGATAATACTGTAGGGTTGTTAAAGCTAAAAGTGTTGAAATTATCCCCAGTCTCCCCTATTTCTGTGAATTTTCTGTATAAATTATACAACACTGATACAAATAGAAGCATTAGCACTAATACAAATCTGCATTTTTTTTCCTTAAATAACAATGTGCCATGCAAGACAGCTTCATCATCCATATGAACAAATGCTTGTTTGCTGAAACTACAAAAATATCAGTTATCACATAGAGTGTCTGAATAAATTTGCAGAGGCTCATTGCTGCTATTGATGTCATGGTGCTGTGAACAGTTGTCATTCACGCAGTGTCTCTTCTGTGGCCTTAATTACAACGATGGGTTCACATTCATGTTTACTTCACATCTACACTCTCTAGGAATGAGCTCACTCAAGTTGACAATCTGAAAAAGCCCCAGAGTACGCTTAACTTCTGCCCTTTTCATGTTGAGTTGGTTGTTTTCTGGATGTGGTGACATACTATGAGGTTTAAAGCTTAACAAACAGTGAAGACTGGGAGTTTGTTCCACTGCAAGGAACACAGAGAATCCATAATTTGGATGAGTGAGTTTGTTCCCTCAAATGTGAGTACATGGGTGGCAGATCAGAGTGGTCAGGCAAGGCTGTAGGTATGTAAGTAATGGGGTGTGAATGGAAAGCCCTAAGCAGTCATGCAGTCTGCACTGTTTCCAATCTTTGAAACCGCTAAAATAACAACTTCCTCAATGTTACCAAAAAATCCTGTGATATGGACCAGCGGATTTGTGGGAGGGAAGACAGAAAAGGGCACTACTGGCCAGATTAGCAGATGTTAAGGTGGAAGATAAATTATTTTCATTTGCATTATTAAAAAATATTCCTGTTCAGGGCAACCAAAAGGCTCTCTTTGATAGCATAATGATATTTAAATCTAAAAAAAAAAACAATATTTTAGAATTTTGAAAAATGTAAAACAGAAATATTATGACAATATGAAAAGGAAATATTTAAGACCACGTGCATAATGACAACCACATTCAAAAACCAAATTAAAGTGCCCCTATTATGGGTAATTAAAGGTTCATATTTTGGTTTTGGGAGTCCCCAACAACAGGTTGACATGCATGCAAAATCAAAAAATACATTAATTGTCTTATAATATGCATTTATTTTTACCTTACTTGCTCAACTCATCCAAACCCCTCCTTTGCATGACGCTAATCTGCGGTGATTGGTCCAAATGGTCTCATACCTCATGTAAAGCGTTACTGGGGAAACCGCTATTTTTACTGCTTAAAGAATGAAAGAATGAAATTGCATTTTCATTCATACCAACGCGAAAAGACCGACAAGTGGGCGGGCAACATGCTAATGTTTCATGTTGACATCAACATGAAATGGCTTGGGATTTGTTTTAAAAACGTTCTCGTTTCAATGATTCAGAGTCGACGCTTTCTTTTGAGAGACAATAACTTTATACACAGTGTGCTTTTAGATTTTAAATCTTGCAGGATGTTTTCATTCACTTGTGTGTAATTTTAAAAAATCCATAATAAGGGCACTTTAAGTCCCTAAATTCAGGTAGTGACAACTGTATTTACAAAAATTCTGCACGGCGTGTATGGTACCAAACTGAACAATGATGTATTTGGACGTTTATGTGACTTTTGTACCCACAGTGCAAGAATTCACAGTATGTCTTGACTTATTTGTGTTGCCAGATGTTGGTAGAAAAACAAGCACATTATAAACTTGAATTCAAATGCTTAATCTTGGAAATAGGCCACATACCAAAATATTGTGAGCTCTCACCTGCCTGCTTTATTAACTCCATAAACCGGATTGCTTTATGAGCTAAACCCAAACAAGAAGCCCAAAGATGCTTATGATAAATGGATATTGCAACCCCAAAGCAGCCTTCCAAACAAACAAAACAGCACACCTGTTGATGGTGGTTTAGTTAAAATTGCAATAAAAAAATAATATAGCAAGTCTTTGGTTGCTGTAATATACTTTGGTCAAAATGTTGCTACACACACACACACAATGATAATACAGGGGTTCCACTCTGATATTTAAATGTGGCTGTGACTCCTGAAACTTTACACTGTGTATTTGGCCTAAGACTCTTCTATATTTTTAGGTTACTAGTCAAATAATCAAATTCACTTTATATCAATTTCTTTATTAAAGGGTTACTCCACCGCAAAATGAAAATTTTGTCATTAATCACTTACCCCAATGTCGTTCCAAACCCGTAAAAGCTTTGTTCGTCTTCGGAACACAATTTAAGATATTTTGGATGAAAACAGGGAGGCTTGAGACTGTCCCATAGACTGCCAAATAAATAACAGTGTCAAGGTCCAGGAAGGTATGAAAAGCATCGTCAGAATAGTCAATCTTCCATCAGTGATTCAACCGTAACGTTATGAAGCGACGAGAATACTTTTTGTACGCGGAGAAAACAAAAATAATAACTTTATTCAACAATTCCTCTCCTCTGTGTCTCTTCAAATCAGTGTAGTGGCATTTTGGCAATTCTGAGCTGTATGCAGATGGCGTACACTCTTCTGCGTCAGCCGCGGTGCGCCGATGCGCTGTTTGCTTTCAAACCAAAGCATAAAATAAATGTATCCTTTTGGCACGACTGATACAGAAGAGTGTAAGCCACCTGCGTACTGCTCAGATTTGGCAAAATTGCGCTACGCTGATTACGGGTTTTACGGGTTTGGAACAACATGAATAATGACAAAATGTTCATTTTGGGATGGAGTATCCCTTTAATTTAAGACAGCAATATTAGTAGTAAATATTATTTTTATTGATGAATGAAACAATATTAAAATAACAAATAAAAATGAATGCAAATTAAAATATATAGGAAATATATAAGCAGCGTCGTTTTCAGTAATGCTCTCAGACCCCAAAACTGCATCTTTTGAATAAGCAGACAGGTTGAAATGCTGAACCAACATGTATTATTTGTGTTTTGACTATGATGCATTGCTCCTCTTCATAGAAACCTGAAGCCTGTCTCTGGTCCCTGTATAACGAATGCACTAATTAGAGACAACAGACAGAAACATGGCTCGGACACATCTCTTCTACTTGGTGTGCCACTGAAGCACGACTAGCAGGCTTTGTTTCATTACACCCATAATGAGGAGCCAACACTAACAACTGAACCGCAGCCTGTTTGTTTAACATATACATGGTCATAATCACCTCATGAAAATGTTCAGAAACACATGCCAAT
This sequence comes from Cyprinus carpio, assembly GCF_018340385.1. Classification (NCBI taxonomy): domain Eukaryota; kingdom Metazoa; phylum Chordata; class Actinopteri; order Cypriniformes; family Cyprinidae; genus Cyprinus; species Cyprinus carpio. Next base: position 19,800,369 of record NC_056612.1, on the reverse strand, counting down.
TTACAAATCAAAAAAATATGCAACAACGCTGCATTTTTGTTTGGTTGGAGGCTACAGAGGCGGTAATTATCCACTTCTGTGTTTATACAATATCATATAGTGTTTATGCTGTGATAAAAGTCGGTTTCATTTCCATTGCCTAATAGTGCTGGATAATCTAATCTTTACAAATTGTGGATGTGATTTTCTTCATTACTCTCCATTAAAAGGTTTTTATCGAAATATGTGCTTTTATAGTTACTGTGCTTGTGCATGTGTTTAATTTACCTATGCAATTTACATATTTGCATAGGAAAAACTGTATTTGCATAAAATGGAGGCTAATTATATGTAAGGGATAATATACATTTAGCCGGTCAGCAGGGCAAAATAAACCTTGATAGGATGTGTTGTGGTCTTGTATCCTTAAGGGACATTTTGTAATAATGAGTGTAGGCTTACATTGTCCCAGAAATTACATAACAAATAAGTAAACTAATTAGTATATAAAATGCTGATTCATGCTGATTTTATTATGCTGGACGAAAGAGACAATGTTGATAAGTGATCTTCATTGTTTCAGCACTCTAAACTAGCATTATTTCTGCCTGTTTCAAAGCAAAACCTCCTTTGAATAGCCTCAGGATAGACTTCAGAGCTTTACCTTTTGAAGGACTCTCTTCCTCCCGCCCTGGCAGGATTATTCATGAGCGTGTCTCCTGGTTTGTAATTGCTTAAATTGTGCTCTTCCATTAGAGGAACTAATTAGCATTTATCGTTTGTGTGGTAGACCTGCTCATAGCCTCTCCCTCGTTCTTCTCCTCGTTTGTTTTGATTTTTGTGGCCTGACTGTTGCTGTCAACCCAGACATCTGTATGTGGGGGGCTTTGGCTGGGTAATTTAGTAAAGTAATGTTTCATTAATGATGTTACACATCAAATATTAAAGGAGTTCTTTTTTTTTTTAACTGGTGTGCTATTTTTGTTCTCTCTCGCTCTGTATTGTCTTTGTCAATATATTGCTTCTTTTATTTTTCATATCATTGAGCATAAGCCTATCAATGGCAATCCATTTTGCAGTCAGGCTGTCAATCTTGATTGCATGTTAAGTTCATTATGGAAAACGTCTCAGGTTACGCATGTAACCGTGGTTCCCTGAGAAGAGAACGAGACACTGTGTCATCTAGGGGTCACTATGGGGAATGCCTTCAGCATTACCGGTGTCTGAAGCATACATTTAAACACGACAATAACATTAGCTGGCAACAGCCTGTGACGTCATCACCCGGCGCGACCACAGTATAAAAGGGCACCGGATAACACGTCATCCGCTTCTTCGTCTGAAGCTTGCGTCTGAAGCATGGCAAGGAAACTAGAGGACGCAGTGTCTCATTCCCTTCTCAGGGAACCATGGTAACATACATAACCTGAAACGTTCCCTTCCAAGGGAACTTCGAGCACTAAGTACAGTACCATAGCCATGGGAGTTGCCCCAAAGGACGTCTTGACGGCTGTCAGTGACATTATCCCCTTCGACCAAGGGCCTGAGCTGCATACCCTTAAAGAACTTACCTGTTAAGGGCTGGGCTAGGAAGCCCAAGCCTAGGGCAGAGCTCAAGGCTTTGGAATCAGAAGATTTTCCTCTTTAAGGGGATACGGCCAGGTGTCTTAAAACCTAACCAGAACCTGGCCTGCCACCCAGGGGGGCTACCGCCGGTTCTGAATAAACCTGCTCAAAGAACTGACTCCATAGTTCTTTGGTTGCAACACCCTGCTCAGAAATGTATCAAAAGAAATACATAAGTTGAGTGGAACCCAAGGCGAGAACTGGGGCCTAAACCAACTCAGGGAAAGGGAACCAGACTGACAGCGCCTAACCCTTACATACATGATTTTAGAAAGTGTGCTGAATGCTTAGTGTACACACATGATAGAGACTCATTTTCCCCAAGTCATGAGCTCACTTTCCTCCATGCCTCAGCAATGGAAGGTCCTGAACCACAGGGAGCTTATGGCTGTCCCTCTTTCCTCGAAAAGAGAGACAAACGAGAGCGGAACTTTTTCATAGAAAAAAGCTTGCAGTGCATGCAAACTGCCCAATCGAGGACATTGCGCATTCTCTTCACTCAAACAAAAGACACAAAGATTGTGTGTGTCATCAGGTGTCAAATAACAAGGACACATTTCTTAAACACCTTACTAGTGCTCGCCATGGTTAAGAAGAATAATCGTACTTACCGAAAATGCAAGCTTCAAACAAAACAGTCCTGAAGATGAAGAAGAGGATGACGTGCTCTCCCGGTGCCCTTTTATACTGTGGTCACACCGGGTGATGACATCACAGGCTGTCGCCGGCCAATGTTATTGTAGATTTATGCTTCAGACAGGGGTCACGCTGCAGGCATTCCCTATAGTGACCCCTAGAGGACGCAGTTCGAAGTTCCCTCGGAAGAAAACCATAGCAATAAATTCATACTGTATATGCCTTATTTGTATTCTTAGTGCCCTATTGTAAAATATGTGGGAAAAAAATGTGTACATATTTATATATGTACACTTTCAATGAAAAGTTTTTGAACAGTAAGATTTTTAATGTTTTTTTAAAGAATTGCCTGCATTTATTTGATCCAAAATAATTGAATATATTCATATCACATGATCCTTCAGAAATCATTCTGATATGTTGAAACATTTACTATAATTATTATTTTTACTATCAGTATTTAAAACAGTTGAGTACACCTTTTCAGGATTCAGAAAGATCCAAAGATCAGCATTTATCTGAAATAAAAAGCTTTTGTGACATTATACACTATACCATTGTATATAATTGATGTTGATGGTGTTGAAATTATGCAGCCAAGCGATGATATCTCAGATCATTATTTAGTTTTGTGCAAACTTCATATAGCTAAAACTGTAAATTCCACTTCTTGTTACAAGTATGGTAGAACCATCACTTCTACCACAAAAGACTGCTTTGTAAGTAAACTTCCTGATGTATCCCAATTCCTTAGCACATCCAAAACCTCAGAACAACTTGATGATGTAACAGAAACTATGGACTCTCTCTTTTCTAGCAATTTAAATACAGTTGCTCCTTTACGCTTAAGGAAGGTAAAGTAAAACAGTTTGACACCATGGTATAATGAGCACACTCGCACCCTAAAGAGAGCAGCCCGGAAAATGGAGCGCAGCTGGAGGAAAACAAAAAATTAGAGGTATTTCGTATTGCTTGGCGGGAAAGTAACCTATCCTACAGAAAAGCATTAAAAACTGCTAGATCTGATTACTTTTCATCTCTTTTAGAAGAAAACAAACATAACCTCAGGTATTTATTCAGTACAGTGGCTAATTTAACGAAAAATAAAGCATCAACAAGTCTTGAGATTTCCCAACATCACAGCAGTAATGACTTTATGAACTACTTTACTTCTAAGATCGATACTATTAGAGATAAAATTGTAACTATGCAGCCGTCAGCTACAGTATCGCATCAGACAGTGCACTATAGATCCCATGAGGAACAGTTCCACTCATTCTCTACTATATGAGAGGAAGAATTGTATAAACTTGTTAAATCTTCTAAACCAACAACATGTATGTTAGACCCTATTCCACCTAAGCCCCTAAAAGAGGTGCTTCTAGAAGTCATAGATCCTCTTCTGACTATAATTAATTCCTCGTTGACATTAGGATATGTCCCCAAAACCTTCAAACTGGCTATTATTAAGCCTCTCATCAAAAAAACACAATTTGACCCCAAAGAACTAGTTAATTACAGACCGATCTTGAATCTCCCTTTTCTGTCCAAGATACTAGAAAAGGTAATTTCCTAGCAATTAAATTCCTTCTTAGAGAAAAATGTTATCTGTGAGGATTTCCAGTCAGGATCTAGACCGTATCATAGTAAAGAGACTGCTCTCCTTAGAGTTGCAAATGACCTGATCACGATCAGATGACCTGCTCTTATCATCTGATCGTGTTTGTATCTCTCTATTAGTGCTATTGGATCTTAGTGCTGCGTTCGACACTATTGACCACAACATTCTTTTGCATAAAATAGAAAACTTTGTTGAAGTTAATGGAAGTGCATAAGCATGGTTAAATTGTACTTATATGACCGCCATCAATTAGTAGCAGTGAATGAAGAGGTATCATATCGATCGCAAGTGCAGTATGATTTGAAAAACTAACAGAATGCATAGTCAATATAAAAAAACTGGATGATGAGTAATTTCTTACTTCTAAATTCTGAAAAAACAGAGGTGTTAATTATAGGACCTAAAAACTCTGCATGTAATGACCTAGAATGCTGTCTAAGACTTGATGGCTGATCTGTCAATTCTTCGTCATCAGTTAGGAACCTAGGTGTGCTATTTGATAGCAATCTTTCCTTAGAAAGCCACGTTTCTAGCATTTGTAAAACTGCATTTTTCTATCTCAAAAATATATCTAAATTATGACCTATGCTCTCAATGTCAAATGCAGAAATGTTAATCCATGCGTTTATGACCTCAATGTTAAATTACTGTAACGCTTTATTGGGTGGTTGTTCTGCACGCTTAATAAACAAACTCCAGCTGGTCCAAACTCTCTATTCATCAAAGAAACCTGAGAACTGTTTTCAACATAATGATAATATAATATTAATAATTATAATCATAACAATAAATGTTTTTTTGAGCAGCAAATCAGAATATAAGAATGATTTCTGAAGGATCATGACTGGGGTAAGGATAGTAAAAATTCAGCTTTGAAATCACAGGAATAGATTACATTTTAAAATATATTCAAATAGCATGTGTGCACATTTTAAATAGTAAAAATATTTCAGAATGTTACTGATTTTGCTTTACTTTGTTTTAAATAAATCCAGGCTTGAAGACTAGAAGTGACTTCTTTAAAAAAAAACATGAAAATTCTTACTGTTCAGAAACTTTTGACTGGTAGTGTATGCACACAGTATGTTTATTCTAATGATAAAGTGTATTTTTACATTGCTAAACCATGTTGAACTCTAGCACAGAGAAAACCAAAAAGGATCAATTGAAAAGTCGATACAATGTATAAGTGTTCTGTATAAAAGGGACAGAAATCAATGCTATGGTTTTGTATTAATAGAATTAACATGCAAGCAAGATGGTGACAATTCAAAGGGGAAACATTAAGCTGTTACCTTCCCCATGTCAGTTTTTTAACACCAGCGAGTCTCATGTTCATACCTCAACTCTGACTATTTATTTTCCATAAAGCCTCCTGAGTCTGAAACTGTATGCTATAAAATGGTTGTCTTTATGAGAGCTGTGTTCCCTTGAGAGCCTGTGAACATGTGTAGTCGACCTCGCTGGACTGCTGCTGATGAAAGCTCTGATAGCATCTCACCTTTAAGGAGATGAAATGGTGGCTGCAGAAGGCCTCGTATTGCTTCACTTTCAAAAGGTACTTTGAATATCAATGCAGGATCAAACAGATGACCCAATCATTCAAAGCCAACAGAGAAGCGGTGCACATGGGGAAGTGGGGCTCTCAAGCTCCCGGGCAAACGGAATCTGTCAAACAAACCTGACCTTCAGATAGCTCAAAGGGGAAGGAGAACAAAGTTGTAGATAGCTTTAGTCGAGATTGTGTTTGAGAGATTTAACAGCCACCAGCTATAATAAGAGTGCTCTCCAAGTGCATAGTAATGGGCCCGCCTGATTCAAAGGTTTCTTGGATGATTAATTTAACTTTAAAGATGAGGCGCTAGATAACAAATAATTGTCTCCATATCTCTTTTATGATGATTTCTTCTTCAACTGATGAGAGAGATTCATCCAAAATCATATACCCGTCAACACTGTTTGGACACTCGCAACTCTTTTTGAAGTATACATCAGGGTTTTTTAAAACAGAATCCAGGTCCCACAAGGGTCCATGTGCACAGGGATTTGTGAGTGAAATTATTAATAATACTTTTAAGAATAATAATAATCATCTTCATAATTCTCAATATGTTATTATTATTATTATTAGGACTTTAAAAAGACATTAAATATCTCATACAAAATAAAACAAAATCATATTTGATATTATCGCTTCATTCTGGTTTCCAAAAATTATATGGAAATCATGAGATTTTCCTAGTTTTTAACAGTAAGGTTTAAAATCAGTTTAAGGTTTAAAAATATATCATTAAAATATAAATATATGCTATCATAAATAATTTTTAAAAAATCCCAAAGATTATAATATAATATAATATAATATAATATAATATAATATAATATAATATAATATAATATAATATAATATAATATAATATAATATAATATAATTCAAAAAGTCAAACTTGTATATTATATTCATTTATTACACACAGACTGATATATTTCAAATGTTTATTTCTTTTAATTTTGATGATTATAACTGACAACTAAGGAAAATCCCAAATTCAGTATCTCAGAAAATTTTAATATTACTTAAGACCAATACAAAGAAAGGATTTTTAGAAATCTTGGCCAACTGAAAAGTATGAGCATGTACAGCACTCAATACTTAGTTGGAGCTCCTTTTGGCTGAATTACTGCACCAATGCGGCGTGGCATGGAGTCGATCAGTCTGTGGCACTGCTCAGGTGTTTTGAGAGCCCAGGTTGCTCTGATAGTGGCCTTCAGCTCTTCTGCATTCTTGGGTCTGGCAAATCGCATCTTCCTCTTCACAATACCCCATAGATTTTCTATGGGGTTAAGGTCAGGCGAGGTTGCTGGCCAATTAAGAACAGGGATACCATGCTCCTTAAACCAGGTACTGGTAGCTTTGGCACCGTGTGCAGGTGCCAAGTCCTGTTGGAAAATGAAATCTGCATCTCCATAAAGTTGGTCAGCAGCAGGAACCATGAAGTGCTCTAAAACCTTCTGGTATACGGCTGCGTTGACCTTGGACCTCAGAAAACACAGTGGACCAACACCAGCAGATGACATGGCACCCCAAACCATCATTGACTGTGGAAACTTTACACTGGACCTCAAGCAACATGGATTGTGTGCCTCTCCTCTCTTCCTCCAGACTCTGGCACCCTTATTTCCAAAGGAAATGCAAAATTTATTTTCATCAGAGAACATAACTTTGGACCACTCAGCAGCAGTCCAGTTCTTTTTGTCTTAAGCCAATTCTGATGCTGTCTGTTGTTCAAGAGTGGCTTGACACAAGGAATGCGACAGCTGAAACCCATGTCTTGCATACGTCTGTGCGTAGTGGTTCTTAAAGCACTGACTCCAGCTGCAGTCCACTCTTTATGAATCTCCCCCACATTTTAAATGGGTTTTGTTTCACAGGGTGTGGTTATCCCTATTGCTTGTACACTTTTTTTCTACCACATCTTTTCCTTCCCTTCGCCTCTCTATTAATGTGCTTGAACACAGAGCTCTGTGAACGGACAGCCTCTTTTGCAATGACCTTTTTTGTCTTGCCCTCCTTGTGCAAGGTGTCAATGGTCGTCTTTTGGACAACTGTCAAGTCAGCAGTCTTCCCCATGATTGTGTAGCCTACAGAACTAGACTGAGAGACCACTTAAAGGCATTTGCAGGTGTTTTGAGTTAATTAGCTGATTAGAGTGTGGCACCAGGTGTCTTCAATATTGAACCTTTTTACAATATTCTAATTTTCTGAGATACTTAATTTGGGATTTTCCTTAGTTGTCAGTTATAATCATCAAAATTAAAAGAAATAAACATTTGAAATATATCAGTCTGTGTGTAATGATTGAATATAATATACAAGTTTCACTTTTTGAATGGATTTAGTGAAATAAATCAACTTTTTGATGATATTCTAATTATATGACCAGCACCTGTGTATATATAGTTTAGTTAGTTTATAGGTAAAATATATTCTATCATAAATAGTTTCTAAAATATTCCAATTAACATAATAGTATAATATAATTAATATAATTTACTTATATGCAAGTCAATTATTTTAGCAAATAACAATATAATATCACTCCTAATATTTTCCCAGACAGCATAAATGGCAATTCTTTGAGTAAAAACAAAAAAAAAAAGAAAAAAAGATTAAGCTACCTTTATTTTTTTTTATTTTTTAGTTTGGCTGAGGTTTTTATTTGTATTTATTTGAGGAACTTGAGCACAAAACTTTGTAAACCCCTGGTATATATTAATGAATCATTTGTTACAGACCTCATGCTGATTCATGGTATTTTCTAACTTCATCCATAATGCACATGACAAAACCTGGTCTCTTGTGTCTGTACATATAACATCTTGACACAGGCTTTGAATTTAAATCTGACTGAGCTTCACACTTGCTCTACACGTATAGTGCTACTACTGCTCTCCACCCAGGATGTGCATGTCAGAGGCTCATCCTCCCAACAGAAGCTCTCATATCCAGGACCTTTGCCAACACCACCGATCTATACAAGCCACCCCTGCAGCCATCTGTGACCAGACTAAGATATTAAGTGGCTGAAAAGAGGAGAGAAAGGGCCAATCTGGTGAGAGGTGAATGAAAAATAAAATATTTATAGGAGAAATTGAATCAGCCTTGGCTCCTCTCTCTTCCTTATTATTCAATAATGCATAATCCACAGTCTATTACTTCCTTGAGGGAGGGTGATGTCAATGCAGGCCATGCCTCAGACTGCCCCCCTGAGCTGCAGTTGCCTGCTATGCTCCAGCAAGCTCTTGTATCTGTGTCTGATAATACCTAATGCAATTATGTGATGGAACAGAGGCACACTTGTCTGTAAGAGGACACAGGAAACATTCCACAGAGGAGAGCGCGTGTGAGGAGGAGGGCTTTAAATTGAAATCTTTATCATATTAATCTGAGTCTTATAATTGCTAAATTTAATAGTCGCTACGCAAGTTAAATGAATAGTTTAGAAAATTCAGTCAGCATTTACTCACCTTTGTGTGCTTTCCTTTTGGGAAATAATGTACAGTGGGTAGGGCTAAACAGGCAGTGATGTAGAAGAGGGCGTGATCTTCTTCTACGGAGGCGGTGTTTAGCCACACTATTATGTCATAAAGTGGCTCATTCCAAAACAAGTCATTTTGGCAGATTAGCTTTAACATAAGCTGTTTTTAGACTAACGCGAAAGCTCTGAATTGTGGTGAAGTAAAAGTTTTCTGAAATTAAAACAATCTATTAAAATGCAGATATGTGAAAAAATGAAGTACAGGAACAAATTAAAAATATTTAATTATTGTCCAATATGGGATATTCTAATATAATGTTATATGGACTTTCACAATACTTTTGCGGTTGCTTGACAGACTCTTACTTGTATTTTATGCAAAAAAATGCAATCAGGACATTTATCCTAATTTTTTCTATTTTGTCCCAATGAGAAAATTGAGACATCAGGTTTGGACCAACATGAGTGTTAGTAAATTATGACAAAATAATTTTCATTCTCTTACAAGTGGTACAATGTCATTTTTCATTTTTATCTAACGTCAAATGAGCAAATGTGTGAATACAAAAAAGCCAAATTATCGAAATCTCACAAGCCATGTGAGCATTGCCACGCATTGACATGCAATCCATTAAAATATGATCAAATTAGCACTGCTGTGTAGCTAGGCAGGTGGTCGGTGCTGATATTATCCCAGCAGGCCATCAATCTCACTATGCAAATGCAGGCATTCCCAAAAGAATGACCCGAAACAGAATCTGAGAGAACCTGCACACAAAAGCCTGTAGTGGAATAACAAATCAATACAGTAACCTATTAAACTTTTTCTGAGAACAGGCGTTTGGTTGGAGAAAAATGCTCCCTGTCAGGAGTGTTTGCATCTTTGCTGGTTCCATTTGTACTGGCTCCTAAAGTAAAGAAATTGCTGCCTCCCATTTGCCTTCAGCTGAGAAGAAAAAAAAATAGTCGATATTTGCTCCTGGGGACCTGGGAGATGACGCAGGCATAAATCACCCAGCATGCACCTGTCCAAAGCGTCAGGCACAAAGTCATGTGTCATTGCGTTTAGGATCGTGCTGTGACTCCCCTGCGGTGGTGAATCAAAGCACCTTGTGGTGCCCTGAGAAACTGCCCCACACCTCAGGTTTTTCCACAGCTATCAGGATTGTATTCACACACTCTTTTTGTACACCAAAAAGAGGCAGATGTCCAAATTTTTGCCATCATTGTATTTGGTGATTAACCGTATGTTGTTCACTCACTAGATTCATTTGTGTATTGATTCAGCAAGTAATAAAGTCCCCAGACAGCTGTCTGTTTGATATTAAACCGAATGACATGTGAAAGGACGTGCAAAGGAACAAATATAAGTGGAAATACCACAGAAATACACTTTTATGCTTGTCTAAGATACAAACTCTATAAACACAAAAGGAGGTTGTGCATCGCTTGTCATCTCATTGGTGTGTTTGAAGTGCCACGGGCTAGTAAGAAATCATTATGAGTAAATGGAGTTGTATGAGACAAGAAGAGATCGATGTTTTCCCTTTGTCCACAGTTCTCTCTGATTATCACAAACTACAAGTTTAGCGTTCCCTGGCGTGAACAGTAGCTAGTTTTTCAGTTTTTCTTTTAGTTTGTTATATATCTGGAGCAACACTTGCAGTTCTTTTGATTCCTCTTTGCTAACAAGTTCATTAGTTCTAATAATTTGTTGGCTGTGAGCTGGTCATACCGGAATAAATGACATTAAAGCTGACTGCGTCTTACCACTGAATCAACAAAAATCCTACGGTTCTTATCCTCCACACTGACGCACTTTTCTTAAAGCAGCAGACCCGCTTATCCAAAGCAACTGACAGTGCATACAAAATATTTTATCACTTCACTAGGAGTCAAATTCAGGATTTTGGAACTGCTAACATTATGCTTTTCTGTAGAATTGGATACATCTAAATATGAATATACACATACACATAATGTATTGGTCAGTAGAAAACTATTCCATATATATATATATATATATATATATATATATATATATATATATTATATAATTTAAATAAATTTTAATATATATATATATAATTTAAATAAATTTTAATATATATATATATATAAGATTTAGCAGACGCTTTTATCCAAAGCGACTTACAGTGCATTCAGGCTATCAATTTTTACCTATTGGAATCAAACCCCCAACCTTGCGCTTCATAACACAATGCGCTACCACTTAAGCTACCGGAGCACATATATATTCTTTTTTTTTCTATTGTGTATCTAAACTACAGTATCCTGGACTTTTAACTGGTCCAAAGTTGTTCACAAATGTTGACATGTATGGAATAATTTGAAGCATTAATTATTAAACTATATGTGTGTGAAAAACCAGGTTGTTTAAAAAGTGTTAGGCTTTGCATGATGCTCCATAGAGGCTTTTAGTCTGATTAAAATGGGTTTTTAAATATGGTTTTTAAAGATTCTCAGCTTACTTTCCCAAATAAAAAGACAAATAAGTTATAATTCATTAAGGGGGTTACTGTTCGAATTCCTTCACCCAATTTTTTTCTGCATCTGCAACTGTTTTGTTTTTCAAAGCAAATTTTTTTTCACCCACAGCAGTGCACACAGAATTGCTCAGTTTTAAGAAAAACGTTTTGCCCTTTACCCTGGTTTTGTGTGAACACGTTTATCACCATTCTGGTGGCATATTCAGTGCCAGTGCACGGCTTGTGCACGTCTTGCATACATTTTGAGGGGGGGAACCATTTTTGACCAGCATTTTTTCAGCATTTTATTGTGCATCTAAACACACTCAATAATTCTACCACAGAGATATGCAATGATAACGGGTGGGAAACAGAAAAAGTTCATTTAAAGTGTCGGTCAGCCAGAGTCTCTAATCTTCTGCCTACAAAGGTTTTTATTGTAGAACAGGCTATAAGCATTTCTGAAGATGGGCCTGTTAAAACAGACTGGAGAGATTTGTGACCACCTCATGCTGCAGGTGTGTAATTGAAAGAAAGCATGGCAGGGAAGATGTGACGGGGACTTGGGGGTGGAACAGATTTCCAATTGTGAAACTGCCAATTTGGAAAAGCCTTCACATAGCAGTTATATTATATTGCTGTATATTTATCTCTGGACTGACTCATTAAGGCAGTGATCTCTTTCAACAACCTGCAACAGAAAGATAATCAGGCTTTCTAAAATCAATATGCACCTTTCTATATACATGTTCTCTATACATTTTTACCAATATTACATATTTAAGCATGTCTTTTGTTTTTCCACTTTCATAATTAGCATGGCATTCACACCAGAAGTCCACGTGATCCAAAACTTGACGTAATTAATTTTAGATTACGGATATCTGCAAGCTCAGACTAATTTGAATAAAGATACAATGTTTTGGTCTGATTTGGCCTGGTTTAAAAAAAACAAGCCAGACCTTATGGAAAACAAGAGACTAATGATGAACTGTTTTAAATCCACTATAAGCAGCAAAGAAAACTTGTTTCCTCTTTTGAATAGTGAGTAAAGTGAAGCTGTTTCTACTTAAAAAGACCAACGTGATAGTAACAACTGTTTATGCTTTTAATTGACACATCAAAGTCTTGGCTAAAGAGAAGCCTTAAGGGCTTTGCATGTCAGTGCAGATTATCTTGAGAGGGAGATCTTTAATTTGTGTCTTACAGACTCTCAGAGGACAATTCATGCTCTCAAAGAGAACATACCACCACAGCCACCAGAGAGTCACAAATGAGTTTGTTTTAATGTGCTTTCCTTTCAACAATCAAGTTCTATTTCTTTATTAACATTTCAACTAGAACTGTAATACTATAGACTATATTGAAGTTAAGAGGGTTTAAACTCTTCATTGAACATTTTAATTCAGACTTTGTTCAGACAGGCAGCAAAAATCAAATCAGCCTAAATCAGTACAATCCAAACTATAACCATATGTGCTTTGAAATCCAATTAAAATCACATTGTTTGGAACGCATCTGCAGAACAGATCAGACACAAGATATGTAATGTTATACAAAATGTGCTTTATTGACTACACTATTTGGACAAATAGATCAAATTTCATCACTTGCAAAATGACAGTGTGAGATTTGAAATCTGAATCATATTAGTGTGGATTGCTTGCCATCAGATTTTGTTCCCCAGTGTTTCTTTTAAAAGGAGATTCTAATATTGATCAAACTGATACTGGTTAAGGTCTGTCCCTGTACCAGATAGAATCAACAGCTTTTAAGCCACTACAATACCATCTCTCACCATAAGGGAGGGGAAACAATTTCCAACAGTCATCTTAAAGGCATATTTTGTTAAAATGTTAACTCAACCTTGCGTTGTTTCAAACCTGCTTAACTTTTTCTTCTTCTTCTGCAGAACACGAATAAGAATATTTTAAAGAATCTTGGAATCCAAACAACATTGTTTCCATTTTTGAAAGAACTACTAAATTGCTATAAGGCCCCATTGGAGGTTGGATGAGGCCCCTGCACCACTGATAACTTCCTTGAACATCCAGTATAGAGTGGTCCAGATCAGCTTTCACATTGTTTAATGTAGAAGGACATGAGCTTGTTTACACAAAAACACACCAAGCTTTGGCAGAACTTTCCTATTCGGAAAGACCATAGAAAGTGATTTCTCCTGCTATGAAAGAACCAGTCAAACTCCATTTTACCTTGCTAACATCAGATATTGAACTGCAATGCACAGCATCCCACCTCTTAGTATTTTCACCATGATATGTGAGCCGAATAGAAAGTGTAGAGAGTTTCTTTGGAAATGACCACAGGGATCTTTACTCAATCTGGCAAGTAGTCTTTCACTAAAGGAACTAGTCCAAGCAGTACAGACGAGTCAATAAACAAAAGGCGATGCGGTGCAGAGGTGGTCCGCCCCGGGTTGCTGTGAACTCAACACCAGTCTGGTGGCCTACACTTCAAAGGCAGAAACTGGGACTTTCATCTAGTGGTGAAAATGAATTATTCATAATGAGTTGTCGCTGGCCCCCTCCGGCCACTCCTACCTATTACCTCTGCATAGATTTCATTTTTATGCGGAAACTACATCTCTTTAAACTCTTTCAATTTGAAGTTCACAAATTAATGCTTCTAGTGTTTTTATATGGCTCATTTACCATATTTGCATTATAGTCTGAGTTTCCATCAGCTCCAGTTTGAGATCAGCTGGCACAGATGCAGGGTTGGGAAAGCTACTTTGAAACTGTAACTGCTTTACACGTAAAATGAAGCAACAGTGTCGACTTTTTTGACTAAATTCGAATTAAACTAAAAGCATTTATCACACTGATTTCTGTGAATATGAGCTTAGTTGAGAACAATTTGTAACAAAGTTCGTAGAACAGGAAGGAGGATGTGGGAACCGGTGAACATTTAAAGACTTTAATAATAAAATAAACACAAAATGAGAGTAAAGCGCCAACCCTTCAAGGACGACTTCCACACACAAAACACAAATAAATTCCAGGCCTGGTCATCTCTCATCTTCTCTGTCGTCACTCCTCCTTTTATCCTTCCGGAGCTCCTCCGTAGAGACTGGTGATTGGCGCAGGAGTCGCTCATTACCATTAAACTCCACTGGCCTCGCTCGCACAAAACAAGCTGAGACAAACACGGAAGCAGAAATATTATATTATTTAGAAATATATTTGTAACAAATATTGTAATATTTTGTTGATCGATATAAAGTTGTCCACACTACTCGTTTCATTTATGTGATCTCTAGAATGAATCGATCCCTAAAATGAATCACTTCCAAATAATTTTATACAGTACGGAATAGAGATGTCTGATTATTACCTGTTTTCTCAGACCTAAAGCTGCATGTGCAGTACCATCTTACAAAAATAACAATGAATATTTTGAGCTACTAAGAAATGTGAGTCACTACTTTTAATGCAAAAACTTAGTTAGCAGCATCACTACTTTTTGTTTGTTACTCCCCCACACAGCACAGATGGAGAATCTGTCAGCAAAGAAAACAGGATCAGTTCATAGGTCTAAAATACACAGTGCTTCTGCTCCGTCTGGGACATATTTTGTAGAACGTAAACAGAGCAAGAACTTATTAGGATTACCCAGCCTACCTCGCTTAGTCGATTACACCAGAGAACCAGCCTCACTTTGAGCTCATCACCTGGCCTGTGTGTGAGTGTGTGTGAGGCCGAGAGAAGCATCTCCATGTAAATCTGACACTTACTCTGATGTGGTTAGTTTCTCCCTGATGATATGCAAATACTTAATGACTGATTCAGCAGGAAGGCAGAATACTTTTTTGCATGTGGGAGGTTGTAGAGAGAAGTAAGTTCAGAAACAACTCTTGGAGTTTTCTCTCTTACACTCAAAGTAGTGAATATTCAAGGTTTAAGAAATAACAACAAACTTTAAGTTTCAGCTATATAATTTTTAGGTGTAAAACATATTAGTACTGTAATAAAAATAGTAAGTGTGATTAAAAAAAAGCATGTTTACAAATAAATAAATAAATAAATATTTTATATGCTTTTGTACCTAAGTTAAACACATCATTTAAATGTTATCCTAACTAAACTCATTATGTTTTGTACTTACACAAATGAATACATTCAGTTCTTGTTTAACAAACAATAATTTACATAAATAAGAAATCAATATTTTCACTATTTGATGGGTATGTTCACCATAAACAGTCCTTACAGGGATAGTCTAACTTAAAATGAAAATTAATACCCACATTCAAAACAAGATATTTTAAAAATGTCCATTGAAAGGTCAATGGGGTTAAATGTATTTTTTGTCATTACTTGACATTTCTCAAAATAAAATCTTCATTTGTGTTCTGCAGAAGAAAGAAAATTCAGGTTTGGAACAACATGACAGAATTTTCTTTTTGGGGGGTGAACTATGCCCTTAACAGTACCAAATGGCAACCTACAGCAAACAACACGACAACACTAGTGCAAATGTTGTAAATCATAAAAAAAAAAAAGATGATAATTTGCATGATTAATTCATGTCATGGGAATATAAAATACCATATATTCAAGCAAAAAAAGATGCCAGACAACAGAGAAACATACTATGGCTACCCATCAGGTTGGTCTTCTTATGCCTGTAATATACAATATACAATATACAGTGACAAATGAATGACATTAATTTGATTAGTGAGTAATCTGATTATTGTTAGTTCCAACACTAGTGATGATTATACTTTAGAAGCTGAACAAAAGCAGCAGGGAGAGAAGAAATTAAAAGAACTAGGAAAGGAAAGGCGAAAACTAAAAGAAAGAGAGAATGACGTGACAAAAATGTTTTACAGAGCTAAACCGACATAAAGTAGATGTTGATGTTCCATGAACATCAAAATGTGAAATCACACGAATGCCATCAGGCTTATCATACAGAGGTGCATCAAACTGCGTCATGCATCGCTCTGAAATTCCTCCAGCTGAAAATATCCACCCTCCAGATGGGACAGTGAAGCAGATGTGGTTTCTTTATAGCTCTCTCCAAAAGACCTTAACAGGAGACCAGGGCTCAGATCTGCTCATCAACACAGCTGGCTATGGATGAAGGAGTCTGTCACATTTCAAAGCTGGCCAAACAGCAGATGCAGAAGGTCACTGCGGGAGTTTAGGAAAGCCGTAGTGATAATTCTGAAATGTTCATATTCAATAATGACAATCTGTGTTCGCAAAGCCAGTGGAAGGCTCTGTCATCCTCTAGTACCAACTAGACGTCTATAATATCTGCAGAAAGCTGTCTGCTAGCATTAACAACCACTTCCCCTCATCCAAATCAAAGCGAGTGCACAACAGACTCTTTCGGTTCTCAGACATACTCCATTTGGACACTTCATTTTTTTTTTTTATGCTCGTTTTATTTCAAATAAATGCCTCTCCGATGCCCGTAACCCACACCCACTGTGTCTGTCTTTGATCAAACTGTCACACAATGGCTACTAAGACTATAAGAGCATTTATTTTCTTGTTTTGAGATGGGAAAAACTGAAATTGAATTCAGACTTCTTTTACAAAAATATTAAAAACAGTGGTAATAAGGAAAATGTCTAGAAAGTTTATGTGAGAGATGGGATGCCAAACAACATGGTGTGTCCATGCGTTTCAACATGGTGTGTTTGCTTGTTCCTCCATCTTCCATGGAACACTATTACAACAACATGTAGAGTTAAACAACTTTAATATTTTGTATAATAGATTTCCCAGATTTCCTCACCACACTTACATAAACGTGTATGTTACATCATCTGTAAATCCAACTGGGCCTGACATTATACTCTACTGTTTAAAGGTTTTACTTATTTGATCAAAAATACAGTAAAGCACCAGGGTTATGAAATGTTAACATTTTAAACAACGCTTTTCTCTTTTAATATATTTTAAAATGTAATTTATTCCTGTGATGGCAAAGCTGAATTTTCCACAGCCATTACCCCAGTCTCCAGTATCACATGAGCCTTCAGAAATCATTCTCATATACTGATTTGGAGCTCAAGAAATACAGTACTTATTATTATTATCAATGGTTGAAAACAGTTGCACTGCTTAATATTTTTATTGGAACTTTGATACTTTTTTTTCAGGATTCTTTAAGGAATAGAATGTTAAAAAAGAACTGGGTTCATTTGAAATAGAAATCTTTTCTAACATTATATATTTACTTTTATAGCATCCTTGCTAAATAAAAGTATTAATTTCATAACATATTGCAGACCCCATACTTTTGAATAATAAAATATCATTCAATGTCACTGACATTAAAAAAGAAGAAGACAAGAATCGGTGTGAATTCAGGATTAATAGAATCTTTTTCAGTTTCATAATTTCATCTGAAATGAAAAACTGCAATGTAAACTTCTTAGATAAGATAATAGTGACTGCCAGATGATAAATGTAAAGAAAATGTAGGAATAGAAGAAAGGTCTAAGCTGAGAAGAACATTGGAAGGTGAGGCTGGGTTATTGCCAAATCGCAGTGGCATTGAACTTTCAAGACACCCTCTACCTGTAGTCCTGGTGAAGAGAAGACAGTCAAAGATTGATGTCAGTGGTAATAAGTGTGGAATTGATGTCACCAACTGTTTCTTATCACACAGCACCAGCATCTTGGAGATGGTGCTGGGATGTTTGGAGAGAGGTGGTTTCTACATCAAAAACAAGAAAGAAGGTGCAATATCTGAACTTTGTGAACTTTTCCTTTACAAAGCAGTAACTTGAATTTTTAAATGCTAGACAGTTTAGAAGGAAAACAGCGGCAAAACATCTTAGGTATTTGAGATGTTAGAGATAACACGCTTCGCCAGAATAAACAGGGAATTCCAAATAAACCTCAATGCTGGAACTACACAGGTTTTAGTGCCATCTGTCTTCTCCAGTCTGCACTAAAAATAACATGAGAAGCATTTAATATCTTCAGCTGCTTCTGCAGAGGCAGGGGTGCAATACAGCAACACAAAGTAATGAGAAGTATTGACTGAACACTTAATGGCTCCAAGGCTTCAGATCTTTTTAAAAGATTGACTGGTGGTTTGTCCTTTAAAAATATCAGATCTTTTTACTTTCTTCAAAAACATCAAGAGTTATTATGGTACTCCACATACAACAATATCAGCACTGTTTAAAAACCAGCTGAATTCAGATTTGGAGTTTGGTGGCTTTAGTCTATGTGAGTTTGCTTGTGTAAATGTGTAAAAACATGTAAAATGATTAATATTGGTGACTTTGCACTATACTCATTTTTATCCATTAAAGTGCCCCCAGAACAATGCATCTTACCCAAACTTACTGTTTGAATAAAAAATACATCCACAACAAAGAAAACTAGACACTCTTAACAATCAACACTCAAGTGATTTCATGGGCCCCTGGGGCCATATAAAAGAATTCAAAATTACTATAATTTTTTTTTAAATAAAAAGAAAGCTTTACAGTGACAATAATGATGAGATATTGATTCAAAGTGAAGAAAATAAAGGTCTAAATGAAAAGGGAAAACTTTTGGCAGCATTGCACATCAGTAAACTGTGATAAGATAAATTTATATTAGAGATTCCTGTTCATATTGTTTATATTCTATAATTTTTTGAAGATAAGAGAGGAAGGGAAAGACTGTTTCTTCTCTTATCATGCAAAGGCAGAGCTTCCCCCATGGATCATTTACGTACGTTCATGTTCTGCTATCTTATCCCGCATTAGTAATCACCCTTCTGCAGAATTTCTCTACTGCTTCAGTAACCAATTACTTAGAGCAAAATTTGATCAACTCCCAGAGATAACATTCTTTGTTACATATTGCTGGCTGAATATTGCTTTGCATCTAGATCTCTCACTTGGGCTCTCGTGTTATTGATTTTGGGTTGCTTAGTGCATATGTATTTGTATGCATGGGTTTTATTTTCTAATGTGGTTTTGTTACTTCTTTTTAAGTTCTTTTTGAGCACTGTTGCATTAATATCTATAGTACCAGTTCGACATCATTCTTCCCTAGTCTCTATCTTGAAGCTCTGTTGAATCTTAATGGTCAGGGCATGACAGGCCTCTACAACACAGTGTGAATAATTCATCAGTGACAAAAAAGAACACCTAATCTTTTCACATAATTGGTTCAGTTTTTATAAAGATATACATAAATAATACCCCTTGTACAATAGGGCGGTCACAGGCAACTCATAGTCAATACAATGAAAAGAAAAAGAAAAAGATCCACCACACAACTATAGAAGCATCTCCTGAAAATAACTGAAGAAATGTTATTTAAAGGAAAATTGTTGTTCTGTTATTTCCTTCCAACTTTCTTCCATGGAACACAAAAGGTTTTTTTTAAATAACCTTTTTTTCCCCCTTTATATTGATAGTGAAATGGGAATGGGAAATTATATATGAATCATGGCATACTGTAAGTTCAGTACGTTTCTCACACAAATCTATTGTTTTAATATGACTTAGAATATAGTGCAGAAGTTACTTTTAAGATACTTTTAATTAGCTTTTTTAGTGATGTCAAATTGATTAATGACATCCAAAATAACAGTTTGTTTACATAATGCATATGTGTATTGTTTACATTTATATATATATATATATATATATATATATATATATATATATATATATATATATATATATATATATATATATAAATGTATATAAATATTTATTTCTTAAATATATACGTGTGTCTGTTCATTTATAAATACATACAAATATGCAATTAATCACGATAAATTGATTTGACAGCACTACTATTTTAGAGTATCCCAGCCATGCTTCGTTATTTTTAAAAAAGTAAAAAAAGGGGAGATAAAAAGACATAGAGGTTTGACATAAAAAATATATATATTTATTGTATAAAGTATATCTATTTAAAAAAATATATAAAAGCCACAATGGTGTGCAAGGCTTTATTTTGTCTATAAAGAGATTTATCAAATGCTGTAGTGCTTGTTAATGGGCATTCATGCCATGTCATTTTGTTCAATGCAAAGTGTAAAAAAAAAAAAAAAGTGATGTTTTTCAAATCAAGCCCTCAAAGATGCTGTGCAGTGGTGAGCTGTGATCTCAGAAACTGACCCTATCAGAGAGCAGAAAATAAGTGCCGTCAATATAGTGTCTAGTTTGTGAACTTTCAGGAGACTGAAATGCACTTTAACTCTGAACTTCTAGTCCTCTAAAGTCCAGGTGGGAACAATAATCTTTCTGAAGCAGAGCCAAAGAGCTGAGAGACGGTTCTACACTATAAATATGTGCACCAAAACGCAATAACTTGTCAAAGAGTGAAAGATATGGGGAGGGAGAGAGTGTTAGGAAAAAAAAAAAGGGAAAAAAAAGCCTTAATGTGATTGAACATTCCTTCACATCAGCAGGAGAACTCATCAAGTGTCAATTTTCTTGTCCTTGCTCCTTCACTAACACACTCAGTTGAGCTCGGCTGATATGCTTGCGTTCCGCTCCTCTTTATTCCCATGCATTTTTAAACAGGCACACCGACTCATGCCGCAAAGTCATTTACAAAGGCTTCACCACGTTGTAATGAGAGAGAGTAAAAATGCTTGTTTGACACTCCTCCCCAGGTTTCCCCATTCATTATAAAATAAGGCCATGGCAATGATAAAAGAAATATTCAGGACAAGAACGAGGACAGAAAGCAAAACATTGCTAACAGAAAGGAAGAACACAGCTTTTTTTTTCTTTTGTTGGGTTTATTTCATGTCACGCATATTGTGTATACTGGACCATAGTCTATTTTGGTTTGTCACCACCGAACAGTAAGAGATCTTTTTAACTGCCTAATTAATATTTATGAGGTAACCAAGCTATCACAAGCAGCAAGTCTCCGCCCACTTTCATTAAGTGACAACCTTTAAACTGGATCATCTGTGGCTCTTGAGACGCATCAAGCAACTTCTGTGATAACTCCTTCAGTCTTTCCCACATATAACCACAATATATTTCAAGAAATAATAATCCACAGAGCAACTTTTTGAGGCAAATCTTAAATAATTAAACAGTTCTGCTTATTGTTCTTTCACTGAGGTGGTGTTACTTTTATACAACCCTTAGCTGCTCAGTCCAAAACTCATTCTTCTTATAAAAAAGGATGAAAATGCTGGTTAGGATATTTTACACCATTTAAATTATTAAAATATCTTACAAATAGGGATCCTGTATATTTCCAGTTACATTATTCAGTTCATTTCTGCATTTTACCAAAACCGCATAACCAAAAATACTGCCTATTTTTCTTGACCATTTAATGAAAAGAATTTTGCTTTGTAGGTTTCAAGGTTTTTTTTTTTTTTGCAGCCTGTTTGAAAAGGGGACTGTTTGTGTCAGTGTAGACAGCTATGAAGCAAAAAAGAGCATTTTCCCAAACTGACCCCTGAAGCAAACACCACAATAACACGATTTAAATAAGCCCACTGTTGCATCTGTGATTAATTCAACATGATCTGAAATATACATAGATATGCTCACCTTGAATTTCCTCACTGACACTGTCTATTATTCTGTTTTAAAGAAATGTAACGGGTTCAATGCAATGCAAACTTTATTGAGAGCATCTGTGAGGACATGACGTCTTTCTATAAAGCACTGTTTACGTGGAGCATCTCCACCTACAAGTTCAACCACCTAAAAGAGGTGACAAAACATTACCTCTCATAATGTAAACAGGGATTTACTGAATAATTAATATTTAAGTGCTTTAACAAAATACAAGCTTCATATTTTTGCTTGTAAACCCTCCTGAACACTGATCTGATCTGATTTACTTGCATTATAGATGTTTCTGTAACCATGAGTTTCATTTTTACAAGAAAAACTGGGACTGCTTTAATTTATTTTTGGGCATCAAACATGCCACAAATGCTGTTGATAGAGATTTAAAGAATATTTTGACCAGATGTTGAAATCCCATCATCATTTATTCCAAAACTGCATGATTTTTTCTTTTGCAGAACACAAAAGGAGAAAATATGAAGGTTGTTTTCTGTTATTTTCTATAAAATTACAATAGAAGGAGATTGAAGTTTTCAAGCTTTAAAAATGGACACAAAATGTATTAAACTCTCATACAAATCGGCCATTCAACTTTTTCCAAGTATTCCGAAGACACCTGATATCTTTGTCCAATAAACAAACTGGAATTTAAGACGTTCATAAGCTATGTTTCCATCACCCTGTTTTTATGTGCATTTTGAAGTATCACTTCAAAAACTAATGATGATTAGCAAAAAAAATTGGGGTATGGTGACGCAACAGTGTGATGTTCACATCATGTCCATCTCGGAACTCGGAACATTTACATTTTGGTAGCACGTTATTTTAAGAAAGCTGCTACTATGGCATCACTCATTACTTTATGCTAAGAAAATTTCTTAGCAAAAGTTGTGAAATATCATTACTGGAGACTGCTTTATTAATCAGTTCAATCTGAGTCTCAACAAACAAAAAATCGGTTTTCAGATCTAGCATGCCATTAAAAGCACCGTATACAGAAGCAGTTGCCTTAATGAGGCTTGATATACCCCATGAGAACTATCAAAGGGTCCAACAACAAAATAGCAATGCAAAAAATGGAGCCAAGTGAAATTGCTTATCAATTGACATTATATCTTGCTCAGAATGGAAACTGGGAATTCAGTTTGAGGTAGCAGCCATTTTAGAAAGCACAACAACAAAACTCCCCAAAGCAGTCCTCCATCTTCATCTGCGCAGCAGAAGAGTCTCTGAGCGTGACAGGTAGCGATGAGGAGGCTATCTAAGCCAGCGTCCTAATGAGAGTAGGGAATGAACATTAAGGTTTTAATCTCACCCTGAGAGCCAGAGAAGCATTAGTGGACGTCAGCCATGATGGAAAGTAATGGGATGTTTTAATGAAGTGACACAAAGTGATATTAATGGCGTGTTTAGCATGAGAAGTAAAGACAGAAACACATGGTGGCTGTGATTGGCGTGGAACCACAGGGCATGGGCATCGATCCAGGAACACATGAGGGGACCAGGGCACAAATTCTGTTATTGTTAAGAAATGCTGGCTGCTCGTTTTCAACAGATGTTTATTGACAAACCGATGGTCAAATGTAGCATCCCAGCCTAATCCGACAGGATCAAAGCGAGACGTCTTCGTAGCTCCGGGCTCCGGGGGTGGAGGGGTGACGATGGGATTCTGACATCAGTGCCAGGTGCCATGAATATGTTTGCTTTTCCGAAGAATGTGCAATATTTACTGTAACTGTCACTATGTTCTGAAATTAAGAAAAGTAATGAACGTCTCTTTTCGCTAAACAAAACTTGATTGTTAAGTTGATTAATAAAAGTGATAGAACATATGTGAACAGCAAAGCGATTGAGATCTGAGTGCTCAAATATGTTTGTCAGTAGAAAGTTTCTGTTTTCATATGACTCAGATAATAGATATGACTTTAAAAACCTGCTTTATTTATTTCATTTTTAAATATGATGCATTGTTTGCATCTACAGTACATCTCTGAGATGTGCACATATGTTTATCTGTGCATTCTGGTGGTGACAGTCTGATGTTGGATTTTTTGACAGTTAACACATCATTAGTGGTCTCGATGTGGCCAGACCCAACAAAGACCCAGCTAGATACTCAAAGGGAACAAATAACAAACATTGTTTGTGCTACTTCATTCAAAATGCCTCCAGTCACCTCCCAGATGATGGATGGTGCATTTCTGAGTTTATGATTCGCTGTGTGTGCCAAAATCTTTCTGAATCTCTTTTTGTTCCATACATAAGTGGAACACAAGCTTAGCTATAGGCTCAGATTGGATCTACAGACTCTTCACATTTTATGCTCCGACTTTGGGGGAAAATACTGGATTTGGTGGAACGAATTATAGGGTAGTAAACTGTGCTAAATGGAGCTGAGAGGACAACACTCTTGTTCCTTGCTGAAGCCACATAATATGGTGTCCTAACCAGACGGACAATCTGAAAGCAAATTAGCCAAAATACTTAATAAACACACATGGATGAGGCAGAGGGGTAACACTTTAGAAAATTCTGTTATGTCGTTAATGAATAAATACACAGAAAAAAATAACTAATGCACTATTAACATTGTAGTAACTACTATTAACTAACAAGAAACTCGGATAAATGATTAAGTAATAGAGCTCAGTTGAAACTGGTAGTTCACTAGCTAATCAATAACTACTATTTTTTTCATATATCCTGGAGAACATCTTAGAACTACTGTATACAGGTTCATAATTAATGTCAATTATGCATAATGTATAATTAATTCTAAAATGAAGATCATGTTAACCCACAAGTAATGACTCAAGAATTACCTATTCCTTCTAAAGGAGCTACTAATTACTTGGATTAGTATTCTAAAGTGAAAATCATGATAACTTCCTAATATTGACTGACATCATTGTAAACTTTTAAGATATATACTGTATAAGGTTTTGGATAGTAATGACTCAAAAGTGTTTCTACATCTTTCCGGAAAAAGTACTAATAATTTGGATCACTATTCTAAAGTGGAGATCACAGGTAACCCAAATCGAGCAAAATTAATAACTAACCAGGACCTTACAAAAACCTCAAAAGTTTACAATGACTTCAGTAATTACTAGGGAGTTATCACGATCTTCACTTTAGAATACTGATCCAAATAAAATAAAATAATAATAATTGTTGTTCCTTAAGAATGATGTAGTAACAACTGAATAATTACTATTCAATACTTTAGAAAACCCTCAAAAGCTTATAATGATTTCAGTCATTACTAGGGAGTTATCATGATCTTCACTTTAAAATACTGATTCAAATCAATATTAATTCACTCTGAAGAATTTGGTAATACTTGAGTCATTACTAGTGGGTTACCATGACCTTCACTTTAGAATTACTTATACATGATGTATTATTCAAATTAATCATGAAGCTGTATACTGTAGTTCTTAGTAGTTCTTGGGGAGGTAAGAAAAAATAATAGTTACTGATTAGCTAATAGTGAACTACCACATTCGACTAAGCACTATTACTTAAAGGGGTCATATGATGCGATTTAAATTTTTCCTCTTTGTAGTGCTACAAGCTCTTGGTGCATAAAGAAGATCTGTAAAGTCGCAAAGACTAAAGTCTCAAATCCAAATAGATATTCTTTATTAAAGTTAAGAGTCAACCACACCTCATTTAAACAAGCCCCCACGTCTACATCACAATGTGGGAAGATTTGCATAACGCCGCCCAAATGTTCACGCAAAGAAAGAAGGCGTAACTTTTATTCTCGCTGTTGCCACCACCGCCATGTCGTGGAGACGTTGTGTGTTTCCTTGTGAAAGCTAAACTACTTTGTTTGGTCTTCCAAAAGAGGACACAACTAGAAATCAGTTCACACAGAGCTCGTTCCGGGACTGAACCCGGCAATGTTACTAGGTCCCCATGCCGGAATCAATCCCGGGACATGTTTGCGTTCACACAGAAGGTGATCCGGCAATTTTCCGGGACCAATGTGCAGTGTGAAAGGGGCTTATAAGTCAGTGGTTCTCAATTCCAGTCCTTGCACCCCCTGCTCTGCACATTTTGTATGTTTCTCTTATCGCTTCAGAAGTTTGTTCATACATGGACGTATATGTTCCATTCAAAGTACATTGAAGTATGTGAGACGTGAATTTATTAAATAGTATTTATTTACAGAGGTATTTGATGTCACACTTCTCCGTGTGTGAAGACTTTGTGCAGTGCAAACGCGTGAATGAATGTTCCGAAGTGAAGTGAACTTCAACAGATTTCCCCTGCTCAGGGAGTAGGGAGCAATGAACACTGTGTAGGGACCATGTCAATCAGAACACAGTTCATGCACGGAGCTCACTTCTAACTAGCTGATTATCTGAATCAGGGGTGTTAACAAAGCAAAATATGCAGAGCTGGGGGGTGCGAGGACTGGAATTGAGAACCGCTGGTATTGTCATTATAATCCGTAATTATGATGTGTAAAACCATAATCGTAGCATTTCTACTCATTAAATCTGCAGGATTCTGTGTGAAGTCTGATACATGTTCATAATACTTTTTTTGAAATCTTGCTACTTGCTAATTCATACAAAGTGGAAACAAAATTAGGCAGGTCTAAAATAAAACTATCTGAAATCTGGAATCTGCAATCTGCAATTCCATGGATGCCGAAAAGGAATTACAGTTCACCCAAGTTTGTTCCACAAAACCACGGTAAGAAAAATGTCTTTGCCATTTAATTGTTTTCACAGGCTGCATGCAACTGCAAACAAATCCAGCACAACCAGTGTAGTCCGTTTCACAAACAAATGACACTTTTGAGCTGAATCTCTCTTTCACACCTGCCTCATTTAGTTTGGTTGAATCGCACTAGAATTCTTTGTCCCTCTTGGTGTGGTTTGTTTGGGCAGGTGTGAAAAGCAGACCAAACAAGCATACCGAGACCTCCTTGAAGAGGTGGTCTCGGCCTGATTGCCAACAGACTCTGGAGTGGTTCCCTCATGGTGAGAAAGCAACCCAACGGACCAACTAACCAAGCGGTATCATAATTCATGATCGGAAATATGTTATAAAAAAGCAGCAGTCAGTGTCTGATTCTGCGAGTGAGAATATTTGTTATTGCAGTTGAAAATCAAATAGCACCTCTTCATATTAAAACGTGTAATTAATTGTGCTTCTCTGAACGAAGCATTGATAGATGGATGGATAGATAGATAGATAGATAGATAGATAGATAGATAGATAGATAGATAGATAGATAGATAGATAGATAGATAGATAGATAGATAGATAGATAGATAGATAGATTAGAGCGGAAATGAAGACATGTGACTTGCATAAACACAGTTTGCTTTGCTTTGCAATGTTGCCTTATGAAAGCAAATCGAACCAAGAAAACAATGCAACATTGTAACAAATGAAATCCCTGTTTCTGAAGAAAGCAACCAATCTTTAGGTCTGAAAACACCCTTATTGAATCATTAAAATAAAAACTCCAGTTTCAGCGTCATTCATTGTCAGAGTACAATACTTTACATTTATAAGTGTTTGGTTTTCAGTCATGATTATTTCAATATAGGTATAACCCATGTTTATGTTCCATATAGTAAATTATAATATACACTAGGTTTTCACTATTTGGTCTTTAAGCATATGAACTCACTAGGCAACACAGTGACATCTCAATATAGATGAAGTCAGCTAATACATAAAACCCCAACAACATTTGTCTTTAATGCTGGCTTGCATGCATTTTCCATTTCAGCAATCCCTCCCCACCCCTTGGCAGTCTGCAGCTTATTGGTAAGAGTGAAAAATGTTTCCCACACTTTCTCATCTGCACTCATGTTTATATTTACAGTAAGCATGCATTGCTCTCTCACCGGCGTGTGTGTAACACATGATAAGGCACATGTGGGGGAGACGGGCTGCTTTAGAATGGAAATATATGAATACATGCATCTTTGTATTAGCATGCACAAGCTCGTTTGTCTCCAGAAGAGGCGGTGTGGGAATTTCACAGGAGAGAAGCCAAGTGGGGAGGGAACAAGCTCTGGCGATAGTCTCCCCCGCAGTCTCTGACAAGTTCATTTGTATATAATTACTTACACTACCCGCGCACAAGAACAGACATTTGTCAACATCAGCATGATGCTTGGATTTCCGACGGAGACGAATGTGCCTGAAGTCTCTTTATGTAGTTGTAGTTATTAATCCCTCACTTGGTCTCATTTTAGCACGGCTTAAACCTTAGTAATAAGGCCTTGGGTCTTAACACGAGCCATATTGGCGCAATTTATCAGGGACCTGCTTCAGTGGTCCCCACTTCAGGTTCTAGATCTTGGCATTTACATAGCTCTGTGAATCTAAATCTGAATGAGACTTGGCTGATTGGGCCATGCAAACACATTGTGTTTGTGCTCAAGCCTTTACTTTGAGGTTTGCTTGACTTTTGTGATGGGCATAAGTAGATATTAAGTTAGAATTGAATGGCTTTTTGGTGGAACTAATATATCCGCCTTGAACAGAGACTCTGGTTTAGTGGCTGCTGTTTTACATTTTAAGAGTTGTCATTATTCCACCTAGCAATCCATTAAAGTTTCTCTGAGAAGTTTTCCTCTCAATTTGCAGAACATTTCAACCTTACAGTGCAAAAAAGGACATTAACATACAAATATTTGAGGTATAATTGTATTTATTCATGTGGAAATGGCAGGTTAAAAATAACTGTACTACCTTTGATCCGAACTTTTATGTATAACACAGAATTGGCCGTAATGGAGATTTTACAGCTTTGGGATACTCGATTCCAAATTGACAATTTAAGAGGGGGTTTTGAGTGCAGTCATCTTGTCGGTTCTACTACCTCCCTGCCAAATGCTTTTTCCTTTTTGAAAAGATAATGATGGATACTACTGACTCACTGTCTCAGTCCCCATATGAATAACCGCTAGCAGCACTTAGATTCAATAGGTGCACGATTCCCGTTGATGACTGATGTGTTTGGATCATTTAGGAGAGAGCTTTTTGAGCGTTCACCAGATTTGATGCCTCGCTTCTTTGAGACTTCGTTAAGCTCTCTAAAACTGTACATTTAGTTGGACTATTGACTTGTCATAAAGGAAATCAATTCATAATGGACATTATTTTTCGGCTCTGGAGCTGTGTTCTGAAAAATGTTCTGAAAGTGACTCAAATGATACTGTTACTCTGTTGCATTATTGTTGCAGTTGTGGTGTGGATTTCCCTATTTTCATAGAATTAGAATGATTCTTAAAACTTTGTAGTTGTTGTTCTAGTTATTGTTGGTGTGAAAAGGCCTCAAGGCCTAGAAAAGTTTTGTTAAGCTAACATTCAAAATAGTTTCAAATGAGTCGTGCATCAAATTACAAATTCAGGAATTCCCAGTTCTTTTCTGTGTGCTGCTCCAGACCATCACTACCTCACCAGCCAACATATACCATAAAAAAATACTGGTCTAAGATGGTCTTTTTAGCAGTCCATTTTGTTTGCTAATTAGACAAGTTAACTCAGCCTATCTGGACAAAATGACTTCATATTCTTTGATTTCATATTCTGATGACATAATGTATCTTTTCCTGTACTGTCACAGCAATCTTGTATTTGGGGATGTGGAGTAAATTCAGGAGGTTTATGCTAGTCAGCATGACAAGATTATTTACAGGGATATAAGAGGGATACGCGAGAGACTTCCTCCCTAGCCAAAGATGCTTCTTTGAAGAAAGGAACAATGCTGCCTGTAGCTCAGTGTGTTTTCTGCTTGAGTAAACCTTCTGAGATTGCCTCCCCAGTCCCAGGTAACTAATTTTACTCTTGGTGGGTGTTACTGAGTGCAAATTGTTTACACTAAGCACTTCTTGCTGTGAAACCATCTGAATGTCAGTGTTACCTGTTGGAGAAGCTAAAGATAGAACAACAACTACTTGAAGAAGACTCCATGTGTGTCAGATGCTCGACTGATTCGGTGTGATTTGCAATTCAGTTTTGCAAGCATAGTTCAGCTTTGAGATAACTTATGTTAAGTAATTCAACAGCAGTGTAAGAGATTAACAAAACAGGTAACACCTGGCTTTTAGCTATCAGTGGCAGTCATGTAAAGCAAAAATTAACCCCCTCCCATTGAACATGAGCCAGAGATACAGAGGAAGACATCCAAGTCATAAAGGACTAAATGAGCTTTTCAAGTCTACAGAAAAGAGAGCAGATCTTCTCTACTTCATTAATTTGACGCACCCCTATCAGGCCCTGTTCAGAGGAGGCAGCACATGCTGGTGTGTTAATGTGACGGTAAGTGATGCTGAAGCGTCTGTAGCAATCAGTGTAGTGTAGTGATCTCTGACGAGAGAGCCATTGGCGAAGCTTCAAAGAGTACCCATTAGCCTCCCTTTAATGAAACATGCTCGTTAATGATAGCTATCTTTCTCATTCTCTACTCCTCAGAGAAAATGCAGGAGAGAGTTTGGAACTTGTGAAAATATTTAACACGCATGGCAGGGTGTAGGAAGGGACTTGCGAAGCCCACAGTATCTTACCTGCTTACACGTGCTTCGAGGAGGCTGCAGTGATTGCCTTTTGAAGGTGTACAGTAGGAGTAGTGTTATGGGCAATTGCATGCTGCTAATGCACTTACTGTTTTATTATGAAATCACCTAAAAAAAAAATTGTGATTAATTGGGAGATTAAGTTTAAAAGAAGAAATAAAGTCGCAATCATGACATATAAAGTTGCATTTTTGAGAAACAGTAAGTATTTTTAATCATTGCAATATGATCCTAAATGCATGAAGTGAGATACATACACTAGCTTTCAAGATGGGTACAGATATGTATATTACTGGTTAAAAATTTAAGGTCAGTAAAACATTTTTTTTTCTTGTTTTTTAAGAAATTAATTCTTTTGTTCGGAAATGATGCATTAAATTGATCAAAAATAATAGTAAACACGTTTACATTATTTTGAAAATATCAATTTCAAATGCAGTTCTTTTGAACTTTTCTATTAAAAAAAATCACAAAAATGATGATATATATATATATATATATATATATATATATATATATATATATATATATATATATATATATATATTAAGCTGCACAGCTATTTTTAGCATTGATAACACTAAGAAATGTTTTTTGAGCAAGAAATCAGCATATATGAATGACTTCTGAAGGATCATGTGACATTAAAGACTGGAGTAATGGATGCTGAAAATTCAACTTTGCCATCATGGGAATAAATTATATATTACAATATATTATAATATTTTTTTTTTCTTGTAATCATAATTCACAATATTACTGTTTTGTTGTATTTTTTATCAAATAAATACAGCCTTTATGTGCATAAAATACCTCTTTCAAATACATTTAAAAATTCTTAGACCCTAAACATGAATGGTAGTATACCTGATTGGGAAGTTCTTCTTTATGAATTATGAAGAATCATATTTAACAGGTTACTGCGTAATAAATTACTCATTCATGGTCAGCTCTGTTTACTATAAACTTCAATGACTTTGACTTAAATTGGTACAAAAGTTCACATCAAAGTAATGGTGCATAATGTAATCAAATGAACCCTTGTTGCATGTCAGTGAAAATATTAGGCTAAGTGTGTTGTTGGCAAAACAACTTCAATTAATTTATTCAACAGCACCTGATCATTTAACAACATCATTTCAACCAGGGACCAATTTACCAGAACAAGATGAGATCAAGCCCCATACTCGTTCCTATTACAGTTTAGTTTCACTGTTCAAACAACTCTCAACAACATCTTCTGAAGCTTTGTAAACTGTAATATATTTACGTATGACTTATTCACAGCCATATCTGTATGTGCTAACAGACTTTGAGTTCTGATATATTGAGAGCAGGTGCAAATTACATTCCTGCATTTATAATAGAGCAGTAAGTAATCTCAGTGCAAGCTGAGAGACTGTCTTGCATTTGGTGCAAATATGACTGGTATTAAAGAGAGCATTAGTAATAAAAACATTTCTTTTGACATTCATGGTGAGGTAAAGGAATATCAGACGCCAACCTAAGTGTGAAATGTGTATTTTTCCCTGGCTGTCAAGGCAGGTAAGGTTCTTAATCCGTTCACTCTCATGGGCTTTCTTTCTCTAAGATTCTTCCTGCAGTAAGCGACAGTGTCTTTTTTTGAGAATCGCTCAAGGCACAGACGTAGATTTGAAGGGGGACGTTGGCTTTTAATGACACATGAAATCCACTAAAATATTCTAGCTGTGATGTAAAGTAGAACAAAACTTTCTCTTTCGCTGAACATAAACAACTGAACTTATCAAACATAAATCAAAATGAAAATTAACATAATGCTTTATCTGTTCATTAAGTCAGATCACGTAGCAACACATACTGTGGACTGCTCAGCACTTGTGCTTTTGCTCATACATGAGCCGACTAAAATTTTGACCCTGTTAGCCCATGCTGACAGAAGCCATAACTACTGTACATACTCTGCAAGCTAAATTTCTACAAATAAACCATCTATTCTGAAGACATGTACATTTTTGTACATAAAGCAAAAAATAAATCACATTTTATTATAGAACAGTAGAAGTTGTGCCAGTGACTTTTGTGGGAATCCTGAAATAGTCTTTTCGCTGTTTTTGACATTTCCAGCTTAGTATAGTTGCTAGTGAGACATTTAAGTCTATGTGTCATTATGAAGGTGCTTGGGCTGCTCGTTGTTCATTTGTTCATAGTTTCCTGATTTGACCGAGAGCACATTTTTAGGGCGTATTTTTGCCGTATATGAATAATCGTATTGACTGTTCTGTTTTTAAATGTTTATTTGTGCAACAATCATCCACTGAAAAGCTTGGTAACAACCTGCTGCTCTTTGGGTCTTAGGCTGCAAGAAAATTGTGATGGCAATGATGGTTCTTTATAGCTGTTTATAGCTCTATGAAGAACCTTCATTATCCCTGGAACCTTTCCAATTCACGAAAGGTTCTTTAAATTATAAACACGTTCATGACATGCTCACTGAAAATTTCTTTGTGGAACCCAAAATGGTTCTTCTATTCAAAAATCCCCCTTTGGAACTTTTATTTTTCTGTGTGTGCATGTAGTTTCACAGCAGTCTTAAATATAGTCTTTAGACAATGCGCTGTGCTTGGCAAGTAGTGTGTTGTTCAGTACTGTGTGTAATCTAGTGTAGTCTTTTATGTTGAAATCTCCACTCCACCTGTACAGTTATCTACAAAAACACTGAGTGTTTCTAAAAACATATTTTACTTACAGAGTGCACTGAAACAGACCTCGCCCCTGCTTCATTGTTTTAACTTGCTATAAGATTCATCTGTGTCACTTGACTGTGGCCTTTAAAAGGGCATTAGCTGCAAAACAGCACCAAAATGCTTCAGTGGAGTGGATAGGTCTTTCACTAAAACCCCAGGGAATAGCAGGGCTGAAACCTCTGCATGTGCTGCAGTGGTCAGACAGAAAAGCAGGACCACTTAAACTTGATTTCTGGCTCTCCTGCTCCCCCTGCTGAAAGTTACATGTACTGCCGCTGGATGAAAACAGCTGATTTTTTTCAGATAAGGCTAAGGAACCTTTGGAATTCAGGAGGGAAATTGATGGTGGTCGTAAAATAAGCTATTATCATTAAAACAAGACAAAGTGGCCAATTGCATGAAGCTTTGTTGCTGCAAATGTGCAAGAAAATGTAGCCAGAGGTTTGTACAATTTCCTATGAAGCAAGGTACTATGTTACCTTTTTTCCAAATTCATTCTGATTTTTTTGCCAATGGAAGATTCTTAATATCTGGTTATGTTCCATTAACCTCAGTAAAAAAAAATATACAACAGAAACGAGCAGCAAGCTTGAGAAAGAAAGCGAGAGAGAGGTAAGACAGCTGATCACAAGACATGGTCATTTCCCATTTTCTTCTCAAATGATCCATATTACGACCTACTGCCCTCACTCCAGCTTTGCTCTGGCTTTGATCTTCTGACTGTAAAAGGAAACAGCATTTACAAAGCAAGCTTTGCAACTATTGTGTTGCATATAGCATCATCAGAGGCCAAAAGAGCCAAACCTAAGACCTTTTCCTCCACCTGTTGCCATGCTTTGTTTCTTCCTCCATTACAATAAATGCCTGTTACCTCTTGTCTCGTCCTACAGAGATGAAACAATATGATCGACATAAGTACCACCTACTTACTGATGGCACTGCTTTGTGTCTGCCCACTACACAATCGATGCTCGTGAAATTCTTAGCATTACAGGGCTCATGCTGGGGGAAGTGAGCACTGAGGCCATTGTTCAGTGTGTGGGTGCATGGCTTGGCAGCGCTGACTACTTTGCCTCTTTGTTTGGCGCCGTGACTTTCGCTTCAATGAGCTTATGCCGAAGCTGAGCCGCTCTGCTCAGAAAGTGATAGCGAAAGAAGAGAAGTAAAAGATGGAAAGAGAGAGAGATGAAATGAATGTAGAAGAGAGAGAGGGGATCTTAAAGGAAATGGTCACTGCTGCAAACAAGCTTGTGAGGAGCTCAATTCAATGTCAGGGAACGTTGCTCTGATGCTACTTATAATAAAGAGACAAGCATACAAAAATATTAGCATTCGTTTTTTCATTTTGTGAATTAAATGCTGGTGTGATGGTTTGTCCCCAACAGGTTGCTTAATTAGTGTAACCAACAAAACTATTTTAAAATATCATGGAAATTTATGCAGGTGTAATTTAGTGTTTTTAAGCAACACCAAGGTCATGCGTGTGATCCCCCAAGGATTACATGAACTGATGCATACTATTAATGCATTGTAAGTCACTTTAAATAAAAGCGCCCATGAAATGTAAATCTTAGTTACTAGGCTATTTCTCAGACAAGATTTTGTATATTGTTGTATTTTCTTGTAACAGATACATAATCTTAAAAATAGAGGTTAAAGAAGTGTTTTTTGCAGTGATGCCATAAAATAATCATTGGGTTCCCAAAGAACCATTTTTTTTCTTTGTGTGAAGAGCATCTACTGAACGTTTTTATGATATTTTTCAATTATAAATCTTTTGTTAGTTTTTTGTTGTTTGGGGATGTTTTGTGTTTTTTATGGGTTTTTTGTTGAAAGTTTGGAACATCACATTGAGTAAGGCATTTAAACTCCGTGCAGTTGCTCCCATAACAAATGTACTGCTGCTTTGGATAATTTGGGATAGCTAAATAGAAAAAAGAAATAGTATCTTTTACAATAGTCTAGATTGCATAATCATCTTTATATGACAATAGAGATACAGATTGTTTAAAATCTGAATGGCTTCAACCTGTTAAGTATATTTATGTTATTAATTTGTGTTTTATTTTCAGTAAAATACCTAAATATCATTTAAACAAGATTAGGGAAAATTGTGAAAGATAATAAGGCTTTTTTTGTCAAATAATATATCTTAAATTATATTTGTTTTCTTTACCCCCATTGGCATTTTTCTTTCATTTTTGTCTTAAAACCTCATTAATTTTTGTAGATTTATGTTTAAGACAATTAAAAACAATTTGCCAATGGGGTACGAAAAATGTCTCACAAGTAAATGCTTCTTGTTTTAAGTATGCTTTGATAATTATACACCAAAACAAGACAAAAATACTAATTAACAAAATGTTTTGGCAGTAAATAATGTGGAGCAGAAATAATTTGCTTCATTAAACCAGTGATAGCATCTCACTCTGTCTACAGCTTCCCCCAAAATTTGTTTGACA
This sequence comes from Cyprinus carpio, assembly GCF_018340385.1. Taxonomy (NCBI): domain Eukaryota; kingdom Metazoa; phylum Chordata; class Actinopteri; order Cypriniformes; family Cyprinidae; genus Cyprinus; species Cyprinus carpio. Next base: position 19,764,681 of record NC_056612.1, on the reverse strand, counting down.
GTATTTTTTAATGCTTTAATGTGCTGTATGACGACTTCCAGATAGTGACAGAGCAAAGTGGTCCACTGGGAGAGTTATGCATTTAGTTGTGTAATATATGGCATAACATTGCAGCATACATACAGTGTTGCTTAAAAAAAATGAAGTGATTTGATTATGCATGCTACCCATATTGTCCCCTGCACCAGACTCTGTTATTTTCCAAAGACTTGTCTCAGTCTTGGCTCTAATAATGGACAAGAACTGTAACTTGGGTTGGTCAGCACAATTTAGCTTTCATTATTACAAGTTTAACTTTACCTCCTCACAGGAAATGAGAAACTCTCATTGCATGTGATGATCTCAGCTCATAAAATATAGAGGACAGGGATAAAGGGTTTCCTGAGATATGGCTCTTTCAGGGAGATAAGAACAACAGCTCATCATCCTGTGTCAGTTCTACCCACAGGTATACGACAAACTCTCTCTCAGCCTCAGACACTGAACACCCACTGGCATGATTTCAGGCACTGTGTATATGAGAATTAGAAGTGTATACCAACACGGCTCTGCTCTGGATCGTTTGCATATCCCGTGTGGAGTTGGATGCTTAATTATTCACACGAGCATTACTTTGTTAGTGGGGGCCGTTGGGACAGATGCTGGTGGTGATGTCAATATAGTAATGGCTTAGATCATGAATATTAATTAGACTGTGCACCAAAAATTTTACATGATTTTTTTACTAATACATAAATAATCCATCTGAATATCAGGTCTGGAGTATTTGCTCATTTATAAGTAAAAACTGAAACATTATGGTTAGAGTAGTATTATATTATATTATGTTGTAGTGTGTGTATGTATGTATAGAAACTAGTTCTCATTACACAGTGATTCAGTTTGATGAAGGCTGCAATTATAATTGCTGACCAATTTGATTGCTAAAATGAACTCATTTGATCTGATTGAAAAAAATTAATTTGAAAATGTTATTCCCACATCTGCTAGTCGTCTGGGATATTTTTAGTTTTTTCGTCAAAGAATAAATGTTAAAGTGATAGTTCACCAAAAAATGAAAAATTGCAAACCTGTATGACTTTCTTCTGTGGAACATAAAAGGTATTCTGAATGTTTTGAATGTGTGTGTGTGTTTTTTTTTTTTTCTCCATAGGAAGTCGTTAGTAACCAAAACGGCTTGGTTACCACATTTTTCTAAATATTTCAGTAATGACAGAAATTATATTTTTGAGTGAACTGTCCCTTGAATGATTCATTGTTTTCATTTTGATTGTAATCCACTGTTATAAGATCATTAATTTGATTATTACTTTTATGCTCTGTATTAGTGGATGTATGTTGAATTTGTTAGCATTTTAGTTTGTGATTTCACTAGTACAGCAATGAACCACGGTAAATAAATAATATATGCTTTTGATATTAACAAGCTGACATCACAACAGCCACAAGACAAATGTTTCAGCTTAGCTTTTGTTCCCATCCCGTTTTCTCTGCATATGGAAGACCAAAGTGTTTTGTTGCCATGTTGACTACACGTATCTCCTTCTCCACAGCCAAACAACAGATATGGCTGCTTGCCCAGCCGGCAACAAATCCAGGAGAATAGAGAGGGTTCTCCTGAGGGCTGTAACGTAATTGCCATTTCGAAGTTTACTTTTGCATCCGTTTATAACCACCTGAGTCAGCAGCTGTCAGCTTTAATTCCACATTCATCTCAGCCCCTTTGTTTTCATGTTGAAACCAAGGTTGAAGGGGTTGGGAAATGGATCTCGCCTGACTAATTGTGCTTGCTTAAGTCGAGATGCTTAAGAATAAACTATTGAAATGAAATGCAGTCGCATTATGCAGCATTTTGTTTTCTGTAATGAGTTTCCTTCAATGAGTTTGCATAAAAGTTAGGTTAGCTTGTTAGTTGGAAGTTCGAATATAAGACTTTATTAAACAAGGTCTTTACTACCGATTTGCTCGAAACGGTAATTAAAGTAATTTCGAAGCCTTTTTATTACACACATGAAAGCAAAAAGCAGGGAACGCAGCCACAAATTCATTCCCATATCAAATAAGGCTCATTTTGTCTGTGTTTATGATTAGCTTTTATCCTCTAACAAATGCCAAAATGGCTAACAACATGTAATCTCGAGTGATATGTGTTTACTCTCCTCCTCTGCCCCTTTCTAACATTCGCAATTCCCGTAGCACCCCCAAAACACACAAAAGACCGAGCCAACTGCACAATTAAAGAGATATCATCTCCATCTCATGCGCCGTCTCTACATTGTACTCTGCAGCATTGTGGAGGGAGGCCAAAGCTGGAGGATGCATTACCTGTTTGGTTCATGTTACGCTGGCCCTTGGAGAGCCACGGATCAAGATTAAGTCACATTTGCATTTTAATACGCTATCCGGCACAGCGACTTTCCTGTTCTTTCCTATTTTGTGCTTGTTCAGTGGTCTTCCGTGAACCGAATGCACAAGTTTATAATAAACAGAGGACTTCATTATGTAAATGCAGGGTCTGCATTATACCCCAGAGTGGTTAAAGTGTCTCTGGGGATGGATTGTGAAATATGTCCTGTGAAATTCCACATTAAACAGAGGTGTGGAAAAGCCAGGTTGTCGTTATTATTGGATTAGATGGAATAGCGGGCTTGCTGACATAAATTAGATGCTGCGTGGGATTTCAGGAAGGGGGAATGCTATGAAATCAGAGATATTTGTGTTTGTATTATTGGACATGATTGGGTGGCAGAGGATGAAATATTACCATGCGCCTGCATGTGTACTTTAAAAACACATTTTGTATTCCTAGCGTGTGATTGAGTCACTTTGAGAAATGCCGTTTTTTTTAATGTAACTACATATCAGTCTGGCAGAAACGTTTGAGTGAACGGGCTTTCTTTTTTTTTTTTCTTTTTTTTTATTTCTAGGATTTATTGGACTGAAGGGAATGATAATTAGACCTATAATTGGCATTTACATCCAGGCACATTACCCAGTCTCCTTTGGGAAATATCCTACAAGTTCAAAACAGAGAAAAATTCAATTTTCCCTTTGCTATGACCTTGTATGTGTCATCAATTATGTTGCATTTCTAGTTATAAAATATACAATATTGCCAGGGTCTTGAAGCAACAAAACAAATGTTACCTTCACATGAATGTGTGGCTTAGTTGATTAAAATCATTCATATTTAATTGACCGAAGCGTGTAGAAATCCGACGTTTGTCAATGCTGTATGTTCTACTGTCTGCTTTGCTGCATAAATATCTCATATTTTGTTTATGAAACATCTACTCTGTTTATGCACTCCATGACTCTTCAGATTCGGGTTTGTGTTGCAACAGAAAGTAATTGGAGGTGGAGAAGGGTTTGTATGACTCCCACGTCTTTATACGGAATTGAAAATGAAACCTTTAAAAATAAAATGTGACCTCAAAACCATCTAAGTGTTTACTTGAAACCATCTCAGTGGAGTCATGGTTTTGATGTTTGCTCTGGCTGTGCGTTTACACCATTTCAGATGATAACTTTTTTATTTTTGTGAGGATCAGTCTTTTACCTTTTTATTATATGTGTAAGTTTATCAAAGTTTTTCAGTTTTCTCTGTTGATCACAAAATCAGCTATAGACATACTAGTATAAAAATCATGTTTATCATAAAGTTCCATAATAAAGGTTTTTTTGTTTTCTTAAAATTTGTGTAAATATACATATTCATAGAGCATCTAAATTCTGTATGGCCAGAGAATTCCATCCACATCATCACATAAGTTATGAATTTAAGAAAGGAAAGTGTGAATGCTGAATCCTAACCTGGCACTCATGTGCCTCAGTATCTCTGTAGGCATTTACATTTACATTTAATCATTTAGCAGATGCTTTTATCCAAAGCGACCTCTTCTATTGCTTAGAGAAGAGTTACTTTGTCATAGAAGTTGTGATTGAGCATCGTCCATCTCCAGGAGGGGAAAAACTCCACAACTAGATGCAGAAACAGAGAATAAGTAGCTACACCTTCACAAAATGTGTATGATTTTCAAACTTCTCACGAACCAGTTCAGCATGGTAGAATTGGACCAAAACCTGCCCAAGTGTCTTAGCTCTTCTTCTGAAGAAAGTTTACTATTTAAAAAAAAAAAAAATTGTGTGAACACCCATTATGAAAAGAGTTAATGTAATTATTGTAAGGTACAGTGGAAAAACAAATAATGCAATATTTATTTTTTGTTGTTGTTGTCGTTGTTGTCTGTATTCTCTAGTTTGTACATAAGTGTATCAAAAGTTGTTTTCAGCAGTGGTTAGTACAAGCAGTCTGTGTACTGGGGGACTGTCTGTCCAAAAATCACAAATCACGAGAGCCCATTTAGCAGGAGTGTCTGCAACCTTAACAGCCCAATTGTTTTGTATTTTAAAAACAACAGTCTTTATGATTATGACTGCACAAAGCATGGAACGATTTCATCAGTGAACAAGAATAGTGGGTGAAAACTGAAAGAGAATGATGAGAACTGTCGAACACTGAAGCAAGGCACACACTACAAGATAATAGGGACAAATTTGAGCCGCTCTCCCCTTCCGACAATCCTAGGTAAAACCCTGATTATCTTGATGGTTGTATAGATTATCTCATCAAATTTTCCTGTGGTGTGTGTAAAGAGTGATTGAATCTGCTCGGAAGAATGTTGGGGCCACACTGATCTCAGATCATAAATATCCAACATGTTGAATATTTACTATCAGAAATCCTGTTTTGTGAGGGGAACCCTGAGGACAAACATGCATGCACTTTGTAGATTGACATTTGGAACGAAACGATTCCCAATCAGAAAATGTACTGACAGAACATGGAAGTACTGTATTACTCACCTACAGCTCATGCTCGAGCCATCTTCATAACTTCATCCAAACTTTTTTAACGTTATCTCCTCTAATTTTCTGTTAAAATCAGTCTAAACACTTATTAACTTTTCTTTTTTAAATATATGAAAGAAATGTCATAGGCTACCCATCCTACCCTCTTCTCTTTTGTTTTGTTTAGTATGTTTTACTGAGGCCAAGCTATGATTAGATAAACATGATTATGCATGCCACAATAGTAGAGAGAAGTGCTGATACATTTACAAAGAAATAAATTCCAAAAACAGCAACATATTACTTTTTTCAGACAGTCATTACAAGGACTAATGTCTGTTTGAGACTAAAGTGATACAGGGGACTGATGTAGTATGAATATGCTAATGGCCCATTGTTTACATTTCCTCTTGATTAAAGTTATAAATTAACGGTAACTTCACAGCCTGATCGCTTTTTCATAATGAAAGCTTCCGAATAGAGTTTATGAAAAGAAATAAGGCATTAGTGCCTAACATAGCTTGACTGAATGGAATATATTCTGTGTGTTCAGTTTGGTTGACATCAAATGAGCCAATCGTTTGTCATAGTCATGTAGTCGTTTTGCTTTCTCCAAAATTAATGTTTGAATTAAAGTTTTTCAGTCAACAAACCAAACATGGATAAAAACACCATCATACAAAAAATTTTAATTATCAGTTATATAGATGATCAGGAAGATATGTCAAAAAGTAGAACCATTGTATATGGTGAGCTTGGAAGAAAGATAGTTGGATGGGCAGGTTCAAAAACAAGGGCTTTGTGTTGCTCATCCAAACGATCGAAAAAGAAAACTTGTTTGATCTCTGAACACTAAGGATGGGACATTAGTATCCAAAAATGTCAAGCAAATGAGAGGTGGCTTTGTGTCATTTGACTTTGCTGTTCTTGGAAGTGTTAAGAGATAAATCCATACAACTAAAATAAATAACTAAATAAGTAAATAAATAAAATTTCTTTCAGCAGTCTTTAAAGTCAAAGCTGCTCTCTGTAAAGACATGGTAAAGACGGAAAAATTTGCATGTATTCACGTGGTTATTGTAAAATTACATGTCTCACAGTCAGATAAACAATAATCTAGAGTTTATGAAGATATTACAGTTGTAAATGAGATATTATTGTAATTGTGCAAGATATTAAAGTTTGAATTAAATTATTATTTTATTGGAGCTGATTCATTCCATGATCAAAGGGACGCCTAGAGCATTGTTATTGTTTATCATAATATTTATTTATATATCTGGATATATAGTTTATATATAGTTATATTTTTTTTCTTTTTTTTTTCTTTTTTCATTTTAATATTAGTTTTGGTTTTAGTAATTTCATGTGCTTTTGTGATATTTATTAGTTTTGTTTTGTCTTTGAATATTCCTTAGCTTTATTTTAGGACTTAAAAATAGAAATGCTGCCTTTTTTAGGTTTTTAATCTAATAATTATATATTATTTTACTTCAGCATTATTTTAATAAAGAAAAAAAAGCTTTACTGAACAACAGCTGGGCTAGAACTCTCAGCTATCATCATGATACTGAAGTGGCTTGTGGGATATGCTGTTGACATCTGGAAAGCTCTTTTGCATGCTGTTTTGCAATTCCATGCTGAATTCAGCATCACACTACAGGGTGGCATCCTCTGTAATACCACTGTACTCCACCCAAAATGACATATCTCACGATTCATATTTCCCATGTGTTTCGATCGATTTAACACCCACAATATAGCCTACAACTCATATGAAGTGAAAAATATAAAAATGAAATATGAAACTATCAGCTTTGAGCAATAGTTGGAAGCAGAGGTGGATCATGTGGTGATTTGGGATGTCAACGTTAGAAAAACATTTACACTATGCAACGGCATGGTAATATTGTGTATTTATAGTTAAATTTAACATACATCATTTCTTTGTATCTTTTAGATAGAAATGATCAATTATTTTTATTGCTTTATTTTTTTGTTCATCATATGAACAGTTAACAATCCTTCAGACTGTGATGATAGAACACAACTCATTTTAGCAGCAGCATTACATCAAAGGGATACTACACCCTAAAATGAAAATTTTGTCTTTTATTCACTTACCCCCCATGTCATTCCAAACCTGTAAATGCTCCGTTCATCTTCGGAACACAATTTAAGATATTTTGGATGAAAACCTGGAGGCTTGAGGCTGTCCCATAGACTTCCAAGTAAATAACAGTGTCAAGGTTCATAAAAGGTATGAAAGTTATGGACCTTGACACTCTTATTTACTTGGCAGTGGTTTTCATCCAAAATATCTTAAATTGTGTTCCGAAGATGAGCAGAGCTTTTACGGGTTTGGAACGACATGGGGGTAAGTGATTAATGACAAAATTTTCATTTTAGGGTGGAGTAACCCTTTAAGTTCTCAGCTTTTCAGTGCCATTTACCTCTAAAACAAACCCATGTGTCTCAAGCATTGTGGGTTTCTCTGGCTTCTTGTGGTTTTGGGTTTGTCGCAAATTTGGACGCAATTTGGTTCTTCCTCTTCACCTGTGATCGATTCCTGCAGTGCCTCAGAGACCTGTAAGGAGGGCTGTTAAATTTTTTTTTTTAACTACTGCTGAAGCAGCACAAGGACTGATTTAAGTGTTTAAAAGACAGATGGTAATCTCTCCAGCTCTCCTTCTCTCACTCCTTCCCATTCTCTGTCCAGGCTCAGGCCAGTCTCTTCTTTCTACTGCTTAAGATAAGTTGTACGCTAGTGATTTGTCTCTGTTCGTGGCACCTGCCTCATTATTCCTGCTGGATGTTAAGGGACAGCTTAACCTATGCTGCTTGTCGACTAGAGCATTTGTCAACATTTAATAGTATCGTCCGCTGACACACCAGCAATCTATACAGCCAAAAGCAGGAAGCGGCAATAGAAGATGAGCCTAAACAAATGTCACATACATCTTAATGTCTGCAGGATAGCTTCATCAGTCATAGTCAGTGGATTATATAAGAACAAACAACTAAGATAACCTCAATGAAAAACTGGTAACTGGCAGAAGGCTAAACTATTTTGGAAAAATCCCTTCTTAAGAATGAAAGCTTGTTTTCATCTCAGAGAAAGAAATAAAAGGACATCTTTTTTACTTTATTTCTCACATTGTAACTTTTTCTCTCACAGTTGCGATTATACTAAAGTGACTTCATATCTCAACTTTATCAGAATTCAGAAAATCTTCAGAATGTCTTGCATGTTCAAGTTTAAATCTCATAATTGCTTCTGTATATATTCTATATTGCATTTGGACCTACGTATTTCTTATCATTTGTCTTTAGATTTCACAACTGTGGATATCTCACAATGTAACTTTTTATCTCACAAATCTTTCTTTTTCACACTTGTGACTGTCGTAATTTTTACATCTTATCTAATAAATGCAACTGTTTCTCATATATCAGATAGAATAGTAAAATCTCAAAGTGTAACTATATCTCACACTGTAAACTTATCTGACTATTGCAACTTTATATTTTATTATCACAACTATTTCACATAACTGTAGCTTTACATTCTAACAGGTGCAACTTTTTATCTCTCAATTTTGACTTCACAAATGTGACCTTATATCTCAACAATGTGACTTTATCATAATAGTGATGTATATCTCGCAGTTGTGACTTTTCCACAATCATCATTTTATTTTTTGCAACTGCAACTTTATATCTAATAATTGCAAGGTTATATCTCATAATTCCTTCTGCATTTATCATATATTGCATTTTGTGATTTTACAATTGTGGCTATATATCTTTATCTCTATCTATCTATCTATCTATCTATCTATCTATATATATATATATTATATATATATATATATATATATATATATATATATATATATATATATATATATATATATATATATAGACATGCCTACTGTATATACACTCACCGGCCACTTTATTAGGTACACTTATTCAATTACTTGGTAACACAAATTGCTAATCAGCCAATCACAGCAACTCAATGCATTTAGGCATCTAGATGTGTTGAAGACGACTTGCTGAAGGCAAGGCAAGGCAAGGCAAGGCAAGTTTATTTATATAACACATTTCATACACAATGTTAATTCAAAGTGCTTTACGTAAAAGAAAGTAAAATAATCATGAATTTATCATTTTTTTTAATAATCACAAAAGTAAAACAAGAAATTTAAAAACTTTGAAAATATAACTTTTTGCAATCAGTTCAAACATCGCACAGTGCTCATTCAATAAATGCACAGTTAAACAGATGAGTTTTGAGTCTAGATTTAAAAGTCGCTAATGTTTTAGCACATCTGATCTCTTCTGGAAGCTGATTCCAACTGTGGGCGGCATAATAACTAAAAGCAGACTCCCCTTGTTTTGTGTGAACCCTTGGTATTTCTGACTGACTCGATCCTAATGATCTGAGTGCTCTGTTAGGTTTATATTCAGTGAGCATATCTGCAATGTATTTAGGTCCTAGGTCATTGAGTGATTTTTAAAACGTGATTTTTAAAACTTTAAAATCAATCCTAAATGTAACTGGAAGCCAGTATAAGGACCTGAGGACTGGTGTGATATGGTCATATTTTCTGGTTCTAGTCAGAATTCTGGCAGCAGCATTCTGGATTAGCTGCAGCTGTCTAATGGTCTTCTTGGGAAGGCCGGTGAGGAGACCATTACAATAGTCCACCATGCTGGTGATAAAGGCATGAACAAGTTTCTCCAAGTCTTGACTGGAAACAAAAGATCTAATTCTTGCAATGTTTTTTAGATGATAGTATGCTGATTTAGTTACTGCTTTGACATGACTACTGAAACTAAGGTTTGTCTCCAGAATCACACCAAGATTCCTGACTTGATTTTTAGTTGTTTGACCCCTAGAGTCAAGGTATGCATTCACCTTGAAAACTTCATATTTGTTTCCAAATGCAAAGACTTCAGTTTTTTCCTTGTTTAACTGATAAAAGTTCTGGCACATCCAACTGAATTTTTTCATCAATGCATTTGCTGAGGGAGTCAATGGGGCTGTAGTCATTTGGAGATAAGGCTAGGTAAATCTCATCAGCATAGCTGTGATAGGCAATTTGGTTCTTTCTCATTATTTGACTTAGTGGGAGCATATACAGGCTAAACAAGAGCGGTGCAAGAACTGAGCCGCATGTCATGGACGTCCACTTAGACTTATGCTCTCCTATACTCACATAATAACCTCTCCCTTCTAAGTATGACCTGAACCATTTGAGTACCATCCCAGAAAGCCCAACCCAGTTTTCCAGTCTCTCTATTAGTATGTTATGATCAACATTGTCAAATGCAGCACTGAGATCTAGCAATACCAGCACTGATATTTTGCCAGAGTCTGAATTTAAGCGAATATCATTATTTATTATTTTGATGAGCACTGTCTCTGTGCTGTGATGCGTTTGGAAACCAGATTGAAAATTGTCCAGGTATCCATTTGAGTTTAAGTATTTGTTCAGCTGATTAAAAACATTTATATAATTTTGCCTATAAAAGGAAGATTTGATAGTGGTCTATAATTGCTCAAAATGGTGTTATCAAGATTGTTCTTTTTCAGGAGGGTCTTAACAATTGCAGTTTTCAGGGAGTTTGGAAATGTCCCAGAAAGAAGTGAGGTGTTCAACAGTTAAGCACACTTTTGAAAAAAAGATGTGGGAAGTGTGTCAAGATAGCAGGTTGACGATTTTAGATGCTGCACTATTTATTCCAAAATTTTGCTATCAATTGCTTCAAAAATATCTTTTTGAAATTGAATGAATCTGTCTGACCTCTGCATTACTTGAGGATGTGCTAATCGCCTTCCTGATATTGATGATCTTCTCAGAAAAAAAGGAAGCAAAATCTTTGCATTTGCTGTCTGAGAGCATTTCACTGGGAATCTGACTTGGGGGTTTGTCAGTCTCTCAACAGTAGCAAAAAGAGTATGAGTGTTGTTTAAGTTACTGTTTATAAGGTTTGATAAGAAACTCTGTCTAGCTGTGGATAGTTTCACATTAAAAGCATGAAGGCTGTCTTTATAGATGTTATAGTGAATTTTAAGTTTTGTCTTCCGCCACATCCGCTCAGATTTTCTGCATTGTCTTTTCACACTCTGAACTGCTGTTGATTTTCTCCAAACTGATTTCTGTCTGCTAATTTTCTTATTGACTATTACAGGAGCAATATCATCAATAACATTATTAACTTTTGAGTTAAAGGAATCAAGGAGAAGATCAACAGAGTCTGCAGAAATGCTTGGTGTTAAATATATAGCCTCCATAAATAGCACACTAGTGTTCTCGTTAATGCGTCTCTTTCTGACAGAGACAGACCTAGATACAGTGGTAGCAGAGATCAATAAATCAAAGAAAATACAGAAGCGATCAGATAGTGCTACTGTACATCCTTAATAACAATGGATGAAATGTTTAGATCCCTACCGTTGATTAAATCTAGAGTGTGTCCACCTTTGTGTGTGGGTCAAATGCTGAATCAGGTCAAAAGTGTTTAAAACCTTTATTATTTCTTTTGTAGTTTTGTTTTCTGCATTATCTATGTGAATATTAAAATCCCCTGCAATAGCAAAACAGTCAAACTCTGAAGAAATCATTGATAACATTTCTGTGAACTCTTCAACAAAGGCTAGAGAGTATTTTGGAGGCCTGTAAATAATGATAAACAGAATGCATGGAGCACCTTTCAGCACAATCCCTAGATATTCAAAAGATAAGTACTGACCAATTGACACTAGCTTGCATTGGTACACACCTTTAAATAGAGCAGCTACACCTCCACCTCTCATAACAGTCCTGCAGACACTCATGAAAGTAAAGTTAGGAGGGGCTGCTTCATTGAGGACTGTGGCATGTGTCTTCTAGCCATGTTTAGTTTAGAAACATAAAATCCAGATTGTTTGTGGTTATTAAGTCATTGATTAGAATATATTTTTTGGTGCGCGAATGTTTAAAAATGCTAACTTGATAGCAGTGCTTTGTGTCTTTACAGCAGTCTTAGTGTGATGCATAATAGGCTGCAGATTAGATGAGTTAGCCCTTCGGCTTGAGAAGGCCTTAGACTTTCTATCACATGATAAAATAGAAATAGAGAAAGCTACAGGCACACTGGGTTCCCGCTTGTTCTGTAAACATTTGTGAATGTTGCTGCTAATATAGCGGGGACCCGACACATATCACTGAGAGCTGTTGTTTTTGGTTCACCTACAGCAGATGGAGGGTTTGGGCCCTGGCGTTGTGGCAGCGCTCGGAGAGCTCTCACAGAAGCAGGGCCCACAGGCTTTGGTGGTTGGGGGGCCCGCCGTTTTTTAGTTGATATTTGGGGGCTTGCACCAAAAGAGTGGGAGAGTTTGGTCCCAGCATACACCAGTTCCCCACTTGGATGATGATTCGATATGCAGTCTTGTGCTTCATCAGAATGTTCCGAAGTTCCTTGTTCACATCAGAGACCGTTGCTTGAGGAAGGCAGCATGTTGTTGTAGTCAGTGTTAATTTTGGCAGGCGTTTTTGATTTAGTCTTAGTCTTAGTCTTGAGACGAAAATGCTTAATAGTCTTAGTCACATTTTAGTCATTTGAGTCTTTCATAGTTTTTAGTCTAGTTTTAGTCGACGAAAAGTCATTGCATTTTAGTCAACTTTTAGTCACTACTTTTAGTCAATAGTTTTAGCCAAACTGTAGTTACCAGAATTTATTTTGGTAGCGATTTTATATGTAGTTTTCAAATTAAAATAATCATTAATTCTTCTCTCTTTAGACCAAATCAATTAAGCTTATGAGAAATTTGAATCAAGGACTTAATTTGGAAAATCTTGAATAAATTATGACAATTTTCATTTTTGGGTGAACTTTCTCTTTAAGTGAAAAAGGAGCAACTTATAAAAATAGTATATATACATATATATATATATATATATATTTAAAGAAGCACAATAAGACAAATACAATAGAGATACAAAATTAACTCATTTTTTCAGATACTGTAGGTTTTACTTAACATGTATACATTTATTTAACATCTTTTGTTGGTTAACATTAATGACAGATAGGTATTTAATTTGGAATGCTGTCCTTTTAAGACGGAAGGCATGCATGAAATACTGACACACGTTCAGTTTTCACCCACCTGTTCACGTTCACTTAATGCATAACCTACTGTATTTACGTGAGATACTCTACACGATAAACATTTGGACTGTTGTGTGTGTATTTGAGCGCTGAGAACTGATCGCGCGCTGTATATGAGAACTGAGGAAGTGGAGCGTGCGTGCGAGAGAGAGAGAGCAATTCTATCAGCGTGATTTCGCCTATCCCGCCTTCACTAACTTTAAGTTAATCGACAACGAATTGTGACTCCCGGGAAAAACGGGACGTCTGGTTACCTTATCCATACCCCTTCGGGTGCTGAGGCCATTGTTTCAGATCGCTAGTTCGCGTTTTTGTAGTCTATCCATCCACTGCGGCTGCTAGACTATGCAAACGCCCCTTATCCGATCGCAATCCAATGACAGGGACGCACATTTTGAAAGACAAAAGCCTATAGGATGCATTTTGAATGTCTGGTAGTCCTCAAATAAAATTTATAGTCCAGTCTCGTCTAGTTAACGAAAACGCGGCATAAATTTCGTCATAATTTCGTCATCAGATATTATTTTTAGCTCGTCAACGTCTCGTCTTCGTCACAGAAAAAATGTTCGTTAACGAATATTTTTCGTCGTCGTCTTCGTTAACGAAATTAACACTGGTTGTAGTCCTGCTACTGATGTTTCTGATAATGGAGTCGCCCACTATCAGAGTCCTGTGCTCGGTTGCACTCTGAGCTGAATGCCACTGTCTGCTCGACCTTAAGCGCCTGTTAGTAGCGATGTTAGCAGTTGGCTGATCCGATCCATGTTTAATCACATTTGGGGATTCCTCACTCGCATTCATTAATGCTTCAAATCTGTTCACAAGATGTATAGGGGGTGGTAGAATACCAGTATTCACAAGCCTTGTCATAGTCAAATCTGGGGTAGAGGATGCTACAGCAGCAATACGAAAAACTCGTGGCAATCTGATGTCTCGTGTGCCTTTGGGTCTCGCTCCCTGTTTGTGCCATCGATTAGTGTGGTGATCTGTTTCGGCTTGTTCCTCTACACTTGGTATAAACTGTTGAGATTCACTAGATTCATGGGACTCACCGGCTGTATGCTGAGGGGGTCAGTAACGATGGTCTGCTGAGTGTTCAGCCTGTTTTGGAAGTCCAGCAAGTAACTTTGTTTCAAGAACCACAATCCTTTGTAGAAGTTTGCAGCAGTTCATGCAACAAGTATATTCAACAGGAGGCATTTTCTCTCTCTTCTGTTTGAATGTAGGCAGTTGTTTTCCCGTCTCGAGTCCGGAATGTAAGCTGCTGGCAGTGGGAGGCAAAGTCTTCTTTTTGTAGTATTATTCCAGTCCCAAAGAGTTTTTAGATTTAGTGTTTGTGCCAAAAATCTGTTGTTTGACCACTGTGCTGATCTGCTGAAGTAAAAATCTTAGAAAAATCAGAGAAAAGTACAGAAATAAGAAGTAAAGCGCAGAGCAGTAAGCAAGAACGTCTGAATGGTATCGAAGCCGGAAGAGCTGAAGTTCAAACTGAGCATCAGAATGGAGAAGAAAGGGGATTTAAGTTACTTTGAACGTGGAATGGTTGTTGGTGCCAGACGGGCTGGTCTGAGTATTTCAAAAACTGCTGATCTCCTGGGATTTTCAAGCACAACTATCTCTAGGGTTTACAGAGAATGGTCCGAAAAAGAGAAAATATCCAGTGAGCGGCAGTTGTGTGGATGAAACTGCCTTGTTGATGTCAGAGGTCAGAGGAGAATGGGCAGACTGGTTAGAGATGATAGAAAGGCAACAATAACTCAAATAACCACTCGTTACAACCAAGGTATGCAGAATATCATCTCTGAATGCACAGAGGCTACAATTCGCACAGGCTCACCAAAATTGGACAATAGAAGATTGGAAAAACGTTGCCCGGTCTGATGAGTCTTGATTACTGCTGCGACATTCAGATGGTAGGGTCAGAATTTAGTGTAAAGAACATGAAAGCATGGATCCATCCTGCCTTGTCTCAACGGTTCAGGCTGGTAGTGGTGATGTAATGGTGTGGGGGATATTTTCTTGGCACACTTTGGGCCCCTTAGTACCAACTGAGCATTGTTTAAATGCCACAGCCAACCTGAGTATTATGGCTGACCATGTCCATCCCTTTATGAATACAGTGTACACATCTTCTGATGGCTACTTCCAGCAGGATAATGCACCATGTCACAAAGCTCAAAACATGACAATGAGTTCACTTTACTCAAATGGCCTCCACAGTCACCAGCTCTCAATCCAATAGAGCAGCTTTGGGATGTGGTGGAACAGGAGATTTGCATCATGGATGTGCAGCCAACAAATCTGCAGCAACTGCGTGATGCTATCATGTCAATATGGACCAAAATCTCTGAGGAATGTTTCCAACACCTTGTTGAATCTATGCCTCAAAGAATTAAGGCAGTTCTGAAGGCAAAAGGGGTTCCAACCTGGTACTACCAAGGTGTACCTAATAAAGTGGCCAGTGAGTGTGTATAGACATGCCACACATCTCACAATGTCAAAATGCTACTTTATTTTTTTGCAAACTCTATAAATGTGACTTTTTTTCACAATTATGATAACAGTTATATCTCAAAATGTGTAATCTCAAAATCTCTCACATTGTAACCTTATCTGACTATTACAACTTTACATTATGTTTTATAATCACAATTTTATTTCTCCTAAATGTCACTTTACATTCTAACAATTGTAACTTTTTAAATCTCTCAATTTCATCTTCACAAATGTAATTTAATATTTCAACAATGTGGCTTTATCACAAAAGATCACAGTTGCCTTTTCCTCAATTGCAATTTTATATCTCATAATTACAACTGCTTGTCATATGCTGCATATGGAAATATTTTTCATCATTATGTCTGTATCTCACAATGTGACTTTATATTAGCAACTGCAACTTTATACTCACAGCTGCAACTTCAAATCTCTAAAATGGAACTATTTCTCACAATTATGACTTTCACAGTGTGACTTTATACATATTTCTCATAGTTGTGACTTTATACTTCAAACTTTACCTCACAATCACCCTTTTTATGTTTAACTCTGAGGGGAAATCAGTCTTCCATTCTTAACCACTGTCTGGTATGTTGCACTTTGAATAAATGAGCTCGCTTGTAGCTCTGACCCTACTGGATTCAAGCAACTTAGTAAATGTTTGCCCCAGTTGTTGTTTAGCCCCCATTTTTCACTGTCCTATATCTTGTGGGCAATTAGGCAGATAAAAATCTCATAGCCTTACTTGGACAGTAACTTGATAAGTGAATGAATATCCTTGCAGGCTAGGATTGAAAAGGGGTCGGCCAGGCGAACCATGCCTACAGCATTCACAACATAGTGAACTGGGCTAATCTCACTTTTCAGGCTTGTGGCAAGTACATGATTGGTAATATTTATCACATATTTACTAACTAATTGTGCAGAGAGAAGTTACAGTGAAGTCTGAAGATAGTTCACGTCCCCTAAAACCCCTTTAAAGCAGATTCGGTTAAAGGCTATTATCTGACACTGTCATTAAGACTAATTACCTGCCTCAAGGGCAAGTAAACAGGGGATAAGTGAGATTAGACCTTGTTTGCACAACTGATGAGTCCTGAGCCTTATTTCACGTGGCTATATACAACCAGCGACAGCTGGACAACTGGACACAAAGTCAATGATGGTGTGATGGAATCGTGCGTACGGTCATAAATGCATGATTGCTTCATCACACCTTTGATCACAGAGGTTTGTCCCCGTGCATATGTCCTCAGTGGAGAGGAAAATCTGTAAAATGACAATCAATAAAAGCCATTACGTGGAGGACCATGTGACAAATCCATGCTGTGAAGCGGTATAAAATTGATTTTTCCAGAACCAAGATAAATGATGGAGTTACTGGATTGAAATGTTTTACAATCCATGTCAACAAGTCTTTTTTAAACATTTGTATGTATGAAAGCTAAACAAAGACTATATCCATCAGACACTTTATTCAAAATAAAAAAATGGGCCATTGAGTGTTTTTTGCTTGCTTTGCCATATATTTGTGTTTTATGTTTTCTTGCCTAGATTGTTTTATCCATTGCTTATTAAATTCATCATGCTTGTTTTAAAATTTGGAAAGTTTACAGAGGAAACACAAAGATGGAATAAATTTAGAAAATAAGTATGTTTTTGAACACCACTGCACTTTTATTTGCCGGTGTTTTTCTCTCCTCTTCATTCAGAATAAGCAAGAAATCATTACTATGATTCATACTAGAAGGAATTCATGTTAATAGGAGAAAGAGTTGATGAGGCAGAACCAGGTCTATCAATTTGCACTAGTCCCATTTTTGTAATCCATCATAGGAAAAGATAAATTAAAGGTGCAAACCAGGTCGTCTTGGGCTTCTACTAACACCTAGTGGTGTGGATGATCCATTACACAAAATCCAGAAATGCTTTATTTGCAGTCAGCCATTAGTAATTTATTCTCAAATAAAAGTGGTTTTATAATCTCAGTATGCCCGCCCCCATGAGGCAACTGGCTCTATGTAAAATAAAACAGCTGTTATCAAGCTACTAATACATCTTCATCTTGTGTGAGTGTAAATGTGTTTAAACATTTTTCTAAAAGCTCTGTTTATTTATTAATGTGTAAAACTTACTGAGGGCAAGCATTTTATATTTGATCTTAAGCAGAAATGTTTGTTTAATCTCTGCTTTTGACGCTTTAGATCAAGAGTTTTAAGGAGGTGCGTCTCTAACACCTGGCTTTGGTTAGATCTGTCTTTTCAAGCTTTTCCTCTATCTCTCTCGCGCCTGTTCCACTTCCTCCAGCCATCTGCCAGAGAGGCATAGAAGGCCCCATTTCTCTGGCAATGTCTGTCAGGAGCCTCAAGGCCCACCAGTCTCTGCTAGTGCATCTTTCTTGGCAATCCTTCCCCCGTTCCATATGTCTGATTTGCAGGGCTGGGAAACTGCCATGATAGGACAAGGTAAGAAGGTGCACGTCAGGGTGTGAAGAGAGACAAGCTGTTCCTCCGTTTTTTCCTCAGAACACGGACAAAGAGTGAGAAGTTAGGTCACAGAGCAGAAGTCTTTACTGGTGGGAATGCTCTTCTTATGTTCTCAGCAGCATCATGACAAGGACGTTGTTGGAAAGCATCTCTTAATTACTGAGATAAAATAAGGGCGATTAGACAATCATTTGTGTTTTATTTGTGTTTACTCAAGATTGTAAGATGTAGCTTTCCTTGTAGTATATTTAACATGCTTCTGGAACCAAGAGGTCAAAGATGGGCTGGTTAGCATGATGCAATACATTTTGGATCTGGCTGAAGTTATAATTTTTCTCCATTAATGGCCATTCAGAGGTAGCTGAGTAGGCCTATTCTAACTTGAAGTTCAAATATATTTTTGTAAGCAACATGCTTTATATACAGTGGTGGCCAAAATTGTATAAGAAGCCAGTGAGATTTTTGTTTGCACAAGGAGTATGACAGCAGCCAGTGCTCCACACAGAGATCTGATCTCATCATCACCCAGTCTGTCTGAAAACAGAACAAACTGAGACAGAATAAATCCAGAAGAACTGTGGCAACGTCTCCAAGATGCTTTAAGAAACCTACCTGCAAATCTACAGTACTGTTAAAAGTTTTAGGCACTTGTGTAAAAATCCTGTAAAATGAGGATGTTGTCAAAAATAATGTCATAAATAGATTTTCTTTATCAATTAACTTCTATTAACTAAATTAAATCAACATTTGATGTGAGCATCCTTTGTGATTAAAGCAGCTTTTGCCCTAGGAATACTTGCACATAGTTTTTTAGTAGTTTTGCAGGTAGTTCTCTTGAAGCATCTTAGAGATGTTGCCACAGTTCTTCTGGATTTAGTCTGTCCCAGTTTGTTCTGTTTCTTCATGTTATTCCAGACAGACTGGATGATGGTGAGATCAGATCTCTGAGTGGAGCACTGGCTGTTGTCAGACTCCTTGTGCAAACAAAAATCTCACTGGATTATTACAATTAATGGCAAAATGAATGTTTGGAAATGTAAACTGATATTTCCTATCGACACATTACAGCAAAAGGTAGAAATAACTGACTTAAAACCATTTTTGCTGATGAAAATACTAATGTTCTAATAACGTAGGCCACCACTGTAATATTTTATTAACTTTTGTACTGTATGTGTAATGCAGTGCTGTTATTGCTTGTTAAATCTGTGATAGAAATAGGGCTGAAGTATAATGAAATAAATATTAGATGAGAAACTAAAAAAAAAAAAATATTAATAAAATGAAAAAGCTATTAATTAAAGCTAGAAATATATCTAAACACAATACAACATTACACAAAATTACTAAAACTAAAAATTCAAAGATAAAAGCTAATTCAAATACTTTTACAGTATATAAGTTATACTAAAATAACACTGATGTAATTAGACTCCATCAGGATGACTTAATATGTGTATATTAGTGATTTTTCTGACAGGTATGGTACAAATTTGTTGGCATCTCACCAGAGTGTAAAAGACATAACAAATGGTTCCTTTACATTCTGTTACTTTCATGGCTGCAGATACACATGGCATTTCATTAAATACTCTCTCAAATTCCTCAGTGTTACCATCAATAGGCCCAAACTCCTTATCGCCCTCTGCCAGTCTCCTCAGTAAATATTTACAGCCGGGCTCACTGGACCCGAGGAATACTAACACAAAGCCAAGGCCCTTTAAACAGCATGGGAGGAGTGTGTAGCAAGCCATCAAGTCTACTTCAACACGACACTGATTAATACTACAAATATTCCCTGTAGAATATTCAGCAACCCCTTTTAATGAGTTTATTTAGGCTTGAGTGAACTGAAAGCAAATCACGCCAGCAGGCGGAGCTTTCAAATAGGTTGTCTGCGTTCAACACTTTCATCTAAAAAGAAAGAATAGAAATTGGCTTTTAGTGTGGAAAAGCATATGGGAAAAGCAGCCTAATTGCAATTTAGAGAGCCCTTGAGAGACAGAAATCATAGAATGTTAAAGATAGAGTATCTTTTTCTGGCTTTAAGCCCACATAAAGAGTGGAGATGTCTTATTGGCATTAATGCACTATTATGGTATTGCCTGGGAAAATGTCCTTGCGTAAAATTCCTGATGCGCTTAAAAGAAAGGTGCATACAATCAGCAAAATCAAATTTGACCATTTTTATTTTTGTTAATGTATGTTCCTCTTTTGTATAGAATTCATGAGTTTACATTTATACAAAGAAAAAAAGTTGTTAACCAAACCAATCCGAATGCACTAAGGGTGTGTTTACACTGGAAGTTCAGTCTGCATGACTGATGTGTTTAGTCCTAGTTTGCTTAGCGTTCACACTGTCATTTTTAACACTGAACCTAAAGATACAAATCAAAAAGCATAAGGATATGGTCACTGGACAACTTTTATGAAGTATGTTTTGCAAACTTACTACAGTAAACACCCAAAACAATGCTGTGTGCTGGGTTAAATGCGCTAGATGTGTGTACATGTATCTATGTATACATATGGTATTTTTGCCAGTTTATAGCTCACAAATAGTAAAAGGTGTCAAAACGGCAGCAGGAATTCCTCTGACTGATTCACACATGGAGATCTGCTGCAAGGAGATGATGCAGTTCAGATGCCTGTACCAAACTGTAATGAGCAAATACGCTTTAAATATGCTTCAACATTTTGTCCTTTTTAGGGCGCATCTTGTGACATCACGTCCTGTTTTTGGTTCGTTTAGATGTCTTTGGTCCGTCCGTGTTGTGATCATGTATCATAAACCACACCAGAGTTCATTTGGACCCCTGAAAAGGTGGGTCCCGGTCAGCTTGTCAGGTGGAACCAAACCATGCCAAGTGTGAACACATCCCAACTTGTTCTTTCTCTCAAACTACTTTTTGTTTTCACTGACATCACTTTACATGCATGCGTTTGGATAATATTAACCAATAGCTATCAATAGAGAAAAAATCTACAGTATTCATTTTCAGTCCAGCTCTATAATACTGGTACTGTTATATGGCACATCCACTTTTCAAAATTTCTGCATGATTATGTAATTTCAATCAAAAATATGTCACATTGCAGCAATTAATGCTGACATTAAAGCTATTGATTTGGAAAACATAGAAATAGTGTGTCATGTTGGAAACAGAATTATATGTCGTATTACAGAATAATATGCAATTTCTGTAACTTCATATTTTTATTATATGTCAGATTCAGGGCATGCCATATTTAAAAGAGCAGGTCTCGCTCACTGGTGACCCTATTACAATAACAGAAATTTGATTGCCATTTTCGAAATATTTTGGCATTTGGCATATTGACATTTATAGGCAAGTGAACAGAAATAGGGGAATGTGACTTTCAAAATTCATATTTAATCATGTTATCTGCATTTAACTCAATTGTTATCAGTATCTTTGAGTCCTGCTTCTCTTGATTTGTACTCTGTTGTGAAGGTGTCAGCTCTGGCTCGATCTATCTATCCCTCTGTCAATCCACCAAGCTGATTTCAAACTTCAGCAACTAGACCCCTCACTTTCCTTGTTTTCTCACAGACACTTTCATTAAGATTTTGTCAAGATACATTCAGCACATTATGTGCTTTGTTTCCCACAGAGATTACAAACAATTCCTTCTTTTTTCCCTCCCCTTTCCTTTTGTGATAACATCAGGTAATGGGAGAATGTAGTACTCTGAAGAGGGTCGTTGATGAGAGCGCATTTTACTCTGTATGAAACCACTATTGTTACTGTTTTTCAGAGTCATTAACCTGATTTACAGTACTTTCTGACTATCATAACAGTCCACTTCACAAGCTACAAAACTGAATCACTTGAAAGGCTTTGAATTCACAGGAAACAAGCTCACATCCAGCAGATTAACATACCTTCATTTAGTTTCAGACCCCACTGAGTGAGGGCTGCAGGAAAACACATTTGTGATTTCCTCATTCAGGTTTGTTATCGTTTAAAATGTCTAAATATGAAAATGGTCTCATTACTGCAGTGCAGAGTAGATCTTAATGAAGATTAGAGAGTTTAAGCAAACTTTCTCCTGCTGTTGAGGGTGTAATTTTCCTGGGAACTGAGTGCAGATAAGGTGTGTAAATTATAATGTAAATTCCTGTTGTTAATTTATGTCTCCACTGTTGTTTAGGTACTTAAGGAAAGTTGGAAGTAGAGTATTATGTAACCAGAAAACCTCTCACTAGTAGGCAAGTGTGTGTTTTTATGGAGATTCTGTAAAGATCTTAGACTTAGACTCTTAGACTTTAGACACAGTCAAAATGTAGCTGCTATTGTAATTAACACTACCATTTATTAGTTATGATACAATTAGTAAGGTTACACTTTGGCTTTTGCCTTATAATTTACTGTTTTTAATATGTATATGTACTTCTAGAATGGAGCTGGTGTAAAAAAGTAGAGTGCATTTTTTTATGGCATTTATAGCCAGAGACAGTCAGATATGAACTGCTGAATGTTTCAGTAAAGGTTTTATGAGAGTTTTATGAATTTTGCCTGTTGAGGGTCTGATACTCTATAATGCCACAGTCTGCGACTGCATTTGAACATTGTCCATGTGTGTATTTTTTCTTACAAGAGGTGTGTTTGCTTACAAGCAAGGTCTTTGCATTGATTCTGTCACTGTCAATATCACAGACTATTGTTTGTACCTGCATATGTGTATGTGTTTTGACAGACAATGAGATACATTATAGGCCATGTCATTTTTCATGTCAGCGCTTTGCAGTGTTGCAGAATCTGTGCAGCCAACAGTATTTTCCACGGCCAAAACAGTTAAACCTGTAGTCTAACATGTCACATACGTGCATTCAGCACATTAATATATTATTAACTTAAAATGATTTGTGGGTGCTGTTTATTTGCACATGCTGTCTGCATTGTCTAGATGCCTAGTTAGAATTTAGTATTTAGTGAGTAAGATGCAGGTTTTTGTACTGATATACTATGTACAAAAGTGGCACAAGCGTTTATTGAATTCGCAGTTGGTGAAGAATTTCGGATGAGTGAAAAGTCTTTAAATCACAAGAAATCCAAACAATTGAGCTCTGCCTGACGTTTAATGTGTTTTTGATGACTAGCTAAACAGAACTCCATTAAAAACATCTCAAGAAAATTAAACCTTCAAGAATCATAAAAAAAACAAGCCTTTAAGGTCAATTAAGAAATATTACAGGAGCAAGACTGCTGTTGTAATAGAATGTAAGCTGTGATTTTGAATCTTAAATATCAGGAACAGCACTCAGCCAATCAAATTAGAAGAACTAGCAACCACAATAAATGCTTTGTGTTAAAAATATTCTCAAAGATCAGTCTGAAGTGGATTGGGGAAACAGAAACTATTTTCACCTGTTGCTGTTGTTTTACATTTGCATTTTATTATTTTCATAAGAAAAGATTGTGGCAGCAAGACATAATTCATTTTCCTCTTTCTGTTTACATGTTTAGCATGTCAGTGACCTTCACATAGATTTGTACGTGTTTCACCTCCTTCCCAACCTTTTCCAAGCTGGCTCTCATCTTTCCCATGATGAATTGGCCTGATCAGGAGACAGAATGGCTGATTAGCTGGGCTGGTGGAATAGCCAAACAAGCAGAGGTGCTGAAGAGCTCAAACCAAAAAAAGACATAAGTGGTGTCTGTTCTGTGAACAGGTCCTTTCATGGGTCTGTTTACTCTGATTTTTCCCAGTGCTTATTTGCTGTTTTATTTAGGCATCATTCTGAGCAGTTTCAAGTGCCTTTTTGCAATCTGTGCCATCTCGTCAAAATGAATGGGATCTAGTCGATACGTGTGCCATGTAAACACACATGAAACAGCCTACAATGCGCTGCGGGCCGTAAAAACAGATATCAGTTCCTGTCAGCTTACCTCAGAGCACTTCTTCCATGAACTTACCTCAGAAATGGGTGATTACACAAGGCCATGCATAAATAAAAGTGACCTGGGAGCAAATTCCGCCCGAGGTTCTGTTTATTATGGTAATTCTCTAAATCCTCCTGCAATCCTTCTAGCCAATCTATTGGTTTCATTTAGGTTTAGCCTGAAAATGTATTCCAATGTATTTTAATGTTTTTCACAAAATTGGCAAATATATCTTCAGTGGGTCGGTGTCCTACTTTCTAAGTGCTTTAATTAATCTTGAGTTAAAGGCAAGACAACATCATCTCGTGTTGCTTTGGGGTGGGCAGAGATGGGAGTTGGAATTCGTAGTTTCTTTGAATCTGATGATAATTGATGATTGCACCCCTCCAAAGGGCTCTCTTGAGGTTCGGAATATTTGATTAGTAAATGGAGATGTACCACCTAACACCCCATTAATCTCATTGTCTCAAAACTTTGGCTGAGAAATACTGGACCTGCTTTTTTGTTCGTCATCACTTTATACAAACTCCTTTGTAATGATCCAATGTCTATGCAGAATTTTGGCTTAGATAATGACTGATGATTACCTAAAGTTGAAATGTCAATAATTAGCGCGAATAAGTAACCTATATAAGTTTTAATATTTTTGTGATTTAGTATATACAGCGGGTAAAATAAGTATAGAACACATCACCATTTTTCTCAGTTAATATATTTCTAAAGGTGCTGTTGACTTGAAAGTTTCACCAGATGTCGGTAACAAACCAAGTAATCCATACTTACAAAGAAAGCAGAACAAACAAGCTCAGAAATTAAGTTATAAATATTAATAAATAAATATATATATATAAATATATAATAAATATAAATATATATTTCTTCATTTAATTTCAGGTCTGACATTCTGTAAGATGCTGCTATTATTTGGTCCACAAGGCACTTCAGAATGAAACCAGAATGAAACCTTATATTTCACAGTTCACTGTTTCATAAAAATATAAACTTATTTTGTAAAGCATGGTACATTGTTATTATTTGTTTTGTTGTTTATAAAAATAGCATGTGAAATGTTTAACATATGGGCCATGTGATGTAAAGCGTACAGCAGAGGATGGAGTAGCTGCTGAATGCATCATTAGTCCACCGGAGACAAGTGACCTCATATTCTGGTATTGATCATATCCGCTCACCGCTACACAAAGGCAGTCTGCCTTTTGATTACCTCCAGAAATGAAACGGTAAGGGCAATGCTGGCTCTAACCTGTTCCTGTTCTCAGACAGGAATGTTCATTTTAAAATCTTCTGTTACTGAAAGCGATAATTGGAAAGAATAACATCTCAGCACATGCCCTCTGCCATGAAGCCATTACTCAGTCTTAATGAGGCCATCCATGTCATTTAAGTCAAGCAAGACGGAACACCTCTCAGCGCCGAGCTAAAATACACCCCCTCGCACAATCATTAGACGGCTAAATGCCCATAATGTTTACACTGATCTTCAGGCTGTGTGGACAACGAAAGCACTTTATCCTCTCGGCATTGATTCTGCCATGGATCCTAAATCTCCACCAACTGTTAAATAGGTGAAAACTGCATTACATGATTCCCCCAAGTCTTTAGCATTTTTAGTTTTTTAGCTTTTTTAGTGACTCATTTTATACGAGTGGATAATGCTGGCACTTCCTTGTGGTCTACAGTCATTAGGTCTCAATCACAAATAATTACTTACAAATTACATGCGAATGGCCACAAAATAACAAAATAGGTTCTCACGCATGAGTTCAAATTATTCTAAATGAGTGCCTACTGTTAGTAATTACATACTCAAACATCTTCATATAAAGGTTATTCACAACATTCAAATTTAATCATCACTACTGTACTACTACATCACTACTACATCATTACTGTATATATGCCAAGACTAAGTGACTAACAGCATTTTTATGTTCATTCACACGATTAATATATGTTATACCTCTAAAAAGATATATACTGTATATTACACATTTATTTTATTCTATAAAACATATAGAATGGATTATATTCGTATGGAATGTATTATATTAAGGTTTTGTCAAAACACTCTAATGGCAATTCATAACTATTTTATATTTTGGCGAATTGGTGGCTAATTTTTATGAATTTGAATTTGTATTTGATTTCAATGTTTCTGCATGAGTTTCAGAGTGGACCTTCATGCTTCTCTATTTTTCTTTTCTTTTCTTTTTTTTTTCTTTTTTCTAAAAATAGTAAGTTCCCGTGCAAATCACATACCATAAATACATACAAAATTATCATCTTATAAGAAAGGGTTGGATTTTTTTCTGTTTTTGAAAGAAGTCTCTTCTCACAAGGCTGCATTTATTTGATCAAAAATACAGTAAACCAGTAGCATTAAATATTATTACAATTTACAACAACTTTTATTATTTATCAACTTTTTTTATTTTATTTTAATATATTTTCAATATAGTCTATGTTTAATTTATTTCTGTGATGCCAAAGGTGTATTTTCAGCAGTCATTACCACAGTTTTTAGTGTCCCATGATTCTTAAGAAATCATTCTAATATGCTGATTTGCTAAGAAACTTTACTTTTGTTATCAATGTTGAATTTTTTTTTTTTTTTTTTTTTTTTTTTTTTGTGGAAACCATGATATTTTTCTAGCATTCTTTAATCAAAAAGATTTTAAAAGGATAGCATTTATTTGAAATAAATTATTTTTAATGTTGTAAATGTCACTTTTTATATAAGTTTAATCAAGTATTAATTTCTTGCAAAAAGAAAAAAACCTTACTGACCCTAAACATTAGCTAGTTCTTTATCCTTATTTAGGTGCAGTGCTATTGGTGAATCACCTTCAATTCAGTGAATGAATCAGTTCATTCATATCTCAAGTCTGGTGGTCTCTAAAACTTTAAGACCTCTTAAACCTCTGACAGTTTATCATTACAGCCGTATGCCCTGTGGATTAAGCACTAGCCTCAGGCACATTGAAGTGTTAAGAAGCACAAGTTTGTATCATGTTGAGCCAGAGGGCCTCTCACGACGTGTGTGAGCTGCATTCCTCAACATACCTCGAGTCTCTTCAGGTTTCTTATACCTTCTATGCTTGAGCGGATTAACTCTGAAGAATATATTGATTTCTGCTTTTGTGCTTTTCTCAGCGAGAAAATGAAAAGGTAGGGCACAATGGAAGTGCAGCAACGACAAAGGGAGGAAGAGGCCTAATATAAGGCGAGGGGCAGGCACGTGGCAGAAAAGCCAGAGGAGCGGTGGCTGTCACGGTGAAGGGTCCTGCGATTTAATCATTCTAAACAAAGAGCTAGTGCAATCTTTAATTACGCCACATGATAGGAGATGCAAGCCTCTTGATATTACCTCGCCAACCTTGATCCAAATCATTGTCTGACGGACCAAATGGAATATTTAGAAAGGAAGCTGTGAATGAAGATAGCCAAGGCTTCTTGGATGGAGGTACTGCAGGAATGGGGAGGTAGTTAACTAAGAGGACATTTCGAGAGGAAAATTGATGGAGACAAGAGAGGAAGCAGCCGGAAATGTGATTATGCCCATCTCGTCTATATGATTTAGAGCCTTCTAACCATATAATAAAACAGAGAGAATTCATCAGCGCACAGATATATGGCAGGAGCCAATTTACACTTTAAGTTTCAGTGATTTCCTCGGATGGATTTGCTGGAAAGTATGGCCCTTCTATGAATACACTCTCACTCCGATATGGCTCTCATATGGCATTACGTACGGCTTCTATGTGAGGAAAAAGGAAGTGATGACACATGACCAAACACACAATGGCAGTACCATGGATACCAGTCTAATGTTTTTCAGCAGCGCTGGTCCAATTGGGTAATCTGTGTAGGAGAACATGACAAAGGTGTAATTGCTCTTACCTTTTTTCCTTTTCATTACCTCTACAGGGAGTCTGTTTATGTAGCCATTTAGACTCTTTTTCTGTGATTGAAAAGTCTGACTACAAGTGTGATTGTGTATATGTTTATGAATTCAGTGCTCTCTACACATAAATGTCTGAATTTATTATTCATAAATATTTTATATATTTTATATTAAGTATTTAAACTTTTCTAATTAATATACTTTTTAGTGATTATTTCGCAGCGTGGGGTAATTTAGAAAGTTTCTAGATTGACACGACACATACCTTAAAAACTTGACTACAAAAAAAAAAAGTTATTTAACATATTCAGTTTTATTTTTTCCAAGTAATTAAAAAAAGAATAATAATAATAAAATAATTTAAAAAAAAATAATATTTTACATGCATTAATAGCAGTGCATGTTATTATTGTTCACTAAAACTAAAGCTAAATCTAGCAAAAAAAATCATTATAAAACAAAATTAAATAAAATAGTACAAAAATAATAAAAAACAATTTACTAATAGTGGTGCATTTTATTATTGTTCATTAAACTAAAGCTAAATCTATTAAAAATCATTCATTATAAAATAACATTTCTAAACTAAAACTTAATATAATTAATAATAATACTAAATAGATTAGAAATAATTAAGAAAAACTACCAAAAAATGACAAAAGTGTGTAATATAATTACTAAAACAAACTAAAACAAAAGGAAAATGTAAAAGAATATGAATAATACTATATTTAATAGTATGTAAAAGTAAATAATACTAAAACTACACTAGTGAATGTTATCATGCATATATGGGGTAAGTGTTCACAAAGAAACCTGATATTAAACAGCCAATTAGAGAATTTGTAATTGCAGCTAAATGTGCTATTTTCAAACACAAAATAATTCATGAAAAAATAAATATGTGAAAGGTAACATTCAAACACACACACACACACACACACACACATATACAAGTGCATCTCAATTTTTTTTTGAATATTTCTAACATTTCAAAAAGTGAAATTTTCATACTGTATATTGTGGAACATTTCAAAGTTTTTTTTGTTTTAATTTTGATGATTAGCTCTTACAGCTCATGAAAGTCAAAAATCTAGTATCTCAAAATATTAGAATATTTCCTAAGATCAATCAAAAAAAGAATTTGCAAAACAGAAAAGTTCAAGTTCTTTAAAGGTGCTGTATGTAGGATTGACACTGAGTGGTTGAACTAGGTATTGCAGTCCAAATTCAAAATATATTTTTTCACCCGGCCCCTACTCCTCAGACTTGGCACAGGCAGGTTGCCAGATTGATGACACCAACGGGAACGAGCGCACTTGATGATGAATGAAATTAAATGCACTGTGTTTTCCGCCAACTGGCAAACCTGGGGTGCGGAAATACAATTGGGTAAACTGGTAGTGGGCAGGTTTCACAACCCAAAACAAAAATCGACACTCTGGCCCGAAACGCACATTTTTAAAGGAGAATAACTGACTGTAGCATTGTTTTTCAGATAAACAAGTATGTTAACTTAGCATGTTTCTTAAATATCTGCAAACATATTATGGTATTTTTATGCTTTAGTAGAGTCAAAAACTTACATACAGCACGTTTAAAGTATGTTCATTTATGCACTCAATACTTGGTTGTGGGCACCGCTCCTACAGCACAAATGACTGCATCAGTGAGGTGTGGTATGGAAGCGATCAGCCTGTGGCTCTGCTGAGGCACTATTGAGCCTTCAGCTCATCTGAATTGTTGGATCGACTGTTTCACATCTTTCTCTTGAAAATATCCCATAGATTCCATATGGGGTTCAGGTCATGTTGGCTGGCCAATTAAGCACAGTAATATCATGGTAAGCAAACCACTTGGAAGTGATTTTGGCACTGTGGGCAGGTGCTAAAGTCCTGCTGGAAAAGGAAATCAGCATCTCCATAAAGCTTGTCAGCAGATGTAAGCAGAAAGTGCTTCAAAACCTCCTGGTGGATGGCTGCATTGACGTTGGACTTGATAAAACACAATGGACCAACACCAGCAGACATCACAGCACCCCAAATCATCACTGACTTTGGACCACTGAGCAACAGTCCAGTTCTTTTTCTCTGTAGCTCAGGTAACATGCTTCTGACGTTGTATTTGTTTCAGAAGTGGCTTTTCCTGAAGACGTCTGAGCGTGGTGACTCTTGATGCACTAACTCCAGCTTTAGTTCACTCCTTGTGAAGCTCTCCCAAGTGTTTGAATTAGCTTTGGTTGACAGTATTCTCAAGCATGCGGTCATCCCTGTTGCTTGTGCACCTTTTCCTACCCAATTTCTTCCTTCCAGGAACTTTGCATTTAATATGCTTTGATACAGCACTCTGTGAACAGCCACCCCTTTCAGTAATGACCTTCTGTGACTTACCTTCTTTGTGGAGGGTGTCGGTGATTGGCTTCTGGACCATTGAGAAGTCAGTATTTATCCCCATTATTGTGGTTTCAAAGAACAAGAGATACCCGTAATTTATACTGTACAGATGGTCATATAATGAAATTCATATTTAAACATTGTAATATTTTGAGATATTGCATTTGACTTTCATGAGCTGTAAGCTCTAATCATTAAAATAAAAAAAATTCACGATATTCTAATTTTTTTTTAGATGCACCTGTATGTGTGTGTGTGTGTGTGTGTGTGTGTGTGTGTGTATATATATATATATATATATATATATATATATATATATATATATATATATATATATATTTATATATAAAACATGACATTATGAATTGATTTGTTTCTATTTATTAAATTAGACAAAATTATTTGTCATTTCTATGCGATTTTACAAGTTTTCAGAGTTTTAGCTTTATTTTCTTGATCAGTAGTTAAACTGAAAGTGGTTTAAGAAGTGTACTAACCATATTAGTACAGGTTGTAGCTTTGGCACCACTTAAAAACATAGCTTTTCCATTTTAGCGGATTGCACAGTAATTTTACAGTTCAGAAAAGCCAACTCCTCGTCAACATGAGTCAGCCCACTCCGACTGACCTCTGAACATCACTCCCACAATCCCTCAGTCATCAGAGCTTTCCCACCTCATATTACTCAGACCCCTGTGTAACCCGTCGGGAAGTTAATCTGCAGAGACTGGATGTATAAGATGATAAAGGAGCCCAGAATCAGTTTAAACTATACTGAACTGGTCACGGTTACGAAAGATACTTTTCTGAGCCTTGAAGATGAAAGCTTTTACTGTCCACCACAATTCTGATGCAAGAATGACATGTTAAAATGAAATGACACAATTCTGTTTCAGACAGATTTCCAGATTATAGCTTCACAGAGAGATTTTTGATCAATTTATTTTATTATTTTATTATGTTTTGCAGTGCTGAAGGCAAAGTGATGGCTAAGAATCAGTATTTCAGAATATTAAGCACTGGATAGACAAGCAGGCCCTTGTTTTCAAGATTGGGCGAAAGAAAGAGGGGGCGAGGGAACAACAGAAACCGAGTGGAAAGGAACAAACCGTTCTTTATAGAGCATATATTAAATCTAAAAAAGATATAAAGTGTGAGATCGAGCCCTTGAATTCATGTGACATGCTGTCAACAGCTCTCAGACTTGCAGTGGACCTTGGAGCCCAGATGAATGTGATCAGAGCCTTGAATGCTGTGTGTCAAAGGCATGCACTTTTCTAGAGAGTTCTGATGTTAAGATGTGACTCATAGCCAACATTTCCACAAGAAAGAGAATAACAAACCACTCTAGAATATGTGCATGTTAAAATTGCAGTAGCGGGTGAAAACCTTGGTTTGTAGGTGACACAATGAATGTTTTAAAGTATAGAAATGCTGTTTTACATAAGTGTGTTGTGATGATAAATGGCTTAAAAGGATTGTGCCACATCATTCAGCTTACAAAAACACTGTTGTTCATTGTTGTCTTTGACCACATTGCCATCTTGTGGCAGATGCATGTGCTTTACAGAGTTCTGTTGCTAATTAACAAAGTGTAGAGCGCCATTAAGATGATGATAATGATGATGAACAAGATGATGAGAATGTTTGATGACGAATGAAATTATGATGTTGAACCATTTAACAGATGAGTATCATGTATGAATCAAGATGTCAAAAAATCCTCATACTAAACTTCTTTTATTCATTCAGATTATTATTGTTGTTATTATTTTTAAGTTACATTTACCTATACCTGTTTGCCATAGCTGTTTGGTATAGCTGTTTTATAGGTGTTGCCATAGCAGGCTTTTACATGACCTTCACATATTTTTTACTGGCCTTTTGTATTATGTAACTAAGCCAGAATTTATTTATGTATTTTTTTTTTCTTACAGGGATTTTTATAGCTAGCCTAGAAATTAAAGAGCTATTATTTCCAACACTATTTTTTTAGGGAAATGATGGAATACAGTGCAAAACATTACTGATTTAAAATTTAACATTACCCATTTTCACAGATGATGATGCTACCCAGTATTGAATCTTTTGCTGACTTTATAATATAAATGTTCAACCATTCAAATTACGGCCTTAACAATTTGAAATTATAAATCAAATATATAATAACTACCTCAGAATTTATTTCATTATGGTCTTGAGAAATGAAATCTTATCTTGTTAGGCGTATTGTTAAAGTGTCACCTTAAAATTCCTAAACATTTTTAAACATAATATCAAAAATGAAACCATATGGAAGCCCCTGACTGGTAAAGTACAAAATTGCGACGTTTCAAACTGTCATAGCACTGTACAAGTTTTTAATTAAATAGATCAAAAGAAATGAATAAATACTTCAGTGAATTATATATTTTCTGGAATATGGTTATTTGTTGGAAAAAGACCATTAGGCGAAGTCAATTGAGTTGTGGAAACTCGCTAAATTATGCTGTCAAACTACTTTACAGTTAGAAGTATAATAAAACCAAAAATATTAATAGGCTCAGCATTATAGAGAGACGTCTATCAATTAGAAAATTAGCTAAAATATCATAACTGGCATATATGCCGTCCTAAAGGGTACAGATTTATTGCATCCTTATATTATGATAGTGATGATTTAAAGGAATAAGCTTCTATTAGACAGATTATAGTTTACTAGATTGTGCAAATTCACTGGAAATTCATATGCAGGCACAAAACGATAAAAATATGTCAGCGTTTGTTTACACACTGTCATGTCGTTCCAAGTGAATGATGAGAGAATTTTCATTTTTGGGTAAACTAGCATTTGAAATGATCTGAAGTGTTTTTTTAGAGATTTTTTTTTTTTTGTTAAAGTTGCTTTTGAGGTGCACTGAATGGATTACAATAGCTTTATTGTTCACAATAACAGATTGTTACTCACTTGTTAGTGTGTGCATGCATAAACTGATGTTTTGTTACTCTATACATTGTTTTACCTTTTTTTGTCTAGACAGAAAACACAATGACGTGAAGTGGAAGGTGGGACTTACAGTCGTTTATTTAATTAAATACCATAGTACATCAACACAGTCATTTCCACACACAACAGTATAGTTTAGGTTATCATCAGTCTTTATTGTCCATGTTCTGCACTGCAGCAGAACATGAGTGTTAGTTCAGCTCCGTGCAAGGGTTCGTGGTTGAGTACAGAGTACAAGAGGTTCTCAAGTAACTTTCTGAGCAGTCCTTCCTCTTTAAGTGCAATACAAAAACTAAACATGATCATGTTTAAAATAGAAAAGATTCTGTAAGTGTCTCTGAGGTGAGTAGATTAGTACAGAATTTGAGAAGGAGACACTTTACAGTTTAGCAGAAATCATTTACAGAGTTCCTTAAAATTCCACTTGAGAACTACGGGAATTGAGGCTTTAGGTCAAATCCCGGTGGTGCCAGGAGATGACCTCATCTGTTTTCTTTCTCAGTGACATCAGCTGTTGGCAGCCCCCTGTTCACTATCTGCTATGTGATTTCAAAATGATCAGTTCATTTCTTAGACTGTGGTACAGCAGTAAAAACAACATATTCTGTTAATAGTTTACATTTAATATCTACAGTATGTAATTAACATTATAAAATAATTGTAATCAATTTGGTCTTTCATTAAATAAAGCACCCACTATGCGATCGTGTGATATAAAATTTTCTGATATATTTGCCTCGTAAATTCAATCACTTCATCAGTTCTAGTCCTTGATGACATCATCAATCTGTGACATCATTGTTGTCTGCTGGTGCTGATAAAACTGGAGGGCCATTCACATAGAACACGTTTTTACATTCCATGCTAAATACACGCTACTTCTTGTGTCTTTTACAGCATCTTGCGCATAATACAACATTCAAAATACGCAGTGCTAAAGTTTAGGTTAACTTTTTAAAAATGCCACTCTAGATCTTACTCTTTTTTTTATTCCACAGCCCTGCATCATTTCCAAACATAAAAAACATGCTTGTACAGAATGCGTTTTCGCATTCCACTGTGCTACTTTTCCGTTACTGTTCTATGTAAACATGCACTAGACATGAGCGCCACATGCACATGTAAAGTGGAACTTAAATGTCTCTAGACCTTGCTCTTTTTTCCATTTCACTGCCTGGTGTCTCATGATTTTGAATGGAAAAATTGCATTCTGTATTCCACTGTATTGCTATAGTCCTTGCAGGTTTTTTTTCCATTCCATAACCAAGCGTCTTGCGTTTTGAAATGCAAAAATGCGTTCTGTGTGAAAAGCCCCTTCTTGTTCTCCTTGTGTTCCTGGTTGCAAAAATAAATGGTGGTCACCGTTTCTCAAGAATTCGCTTATTTGCTACTTCTCAAACGGCTCATACCACAGCAACAATTTGTTTTTCTGGGACTGGATCATAAACCAGCTTTTACGCTACATCGCACAGACGTTTTCCTGGTTAATGCAGCAATAGCCTAGTGACACAATATTCATCTCAGGGGAATATGAAAATAAATCATCCTTCCACCTTCAATCTGATGGATATGTGTTGGTTTATGAACAAGGGCTAAGACAAGGGGAGCTACACAATTCATGATACAAGAGCTAGATGCATTTCACTGTCATTAAAAGGCCAGACAGGTTCAGGAACCTTCATATCCTTTCTCATCAGTAGCCATCTCACACAGGTATACATAAACATTCAAAAATGCACACACACACGACAAGCACCTGTATGCATACTCACACAAGGACGCATGCATGTAGTCAGGCACATTAGAGTATACATTTAACACATTAGTTTTGATGCTCAGACTGTTTTTGTAAATAAAGTGCTGAACTTCTATTAGAAAAACATATGCACAGAACACACAAAGGCATTCATATCAGGGTATGAGTAAAGGTTAAGGCCATAGTTATAGCCCTTGCATACAAAAGGAGCATCTTCATGACAAATGGAGACATCATAGCTAATGGACATAATTCATTGTTTCTCAAAAGCCTCTTTGGCTGGGATAGTTCACCTAAAAATGAATATTCTGCTGTTATTTATACAAAATAATGGTTTGATTCAAATTAAAAGAAGGAATCAAAAGTTAATTTGAACCCCTGTGACTTTCATAGTATGGGCAACAGTAAGAGCAATCTTCAAAATTTCATTCAGATTTGGAAAATATGAAAATGAGTAAATAATGCGTTTTCATTTTTGAATGAACTTTCCCTTTAACATTTTCCAAACAAAGAGTGTTGATGGCGTGGAGCAACTTTCTAGTAACTTTGAAGCATAAAGAACACGCAGAGTTCTCATTTTTGTTAAATCTGCCAGGGCTGCTTCTGAAATCCTTCAATCTGACTATACTGCAATCCAGTGACATCACATCCTGCCTACTGTCCTTTTCATAATGTCCGGTATTTCACCCCTCTTCACAGGCTACACATCAAAAAGGGAAGTGTGCACTGGCAGTGCAAAACAAATCGATTGCAATTCGCAAGTGATCATAAACTGACCTCAACGTGGCACTGGACGGGTCGGACACACTCTAAGGCAAGTCAGTAGTCAATTTGACACTAATTTGCATTGGTTTACTGAGTTAATAGTAGCCAAAATAGAAAATTGTTGTCTAAAAAGCACTGCAGAGTGGGGAATATGATCCGATTAATTAAAAAAAATTATTATTAATCAGTCATCTATCAATAAGGTATTCCTTGTGAAGTTTGCAATATTTCAGTCCTGATTTAAAACACTTTTGAATTTAAGTCCATCTATGCTCCACATTTAGCTAACTGCACTGGTCTGATGCCATAGGAACTTTATTTACTGACATTTTACTTGTGTGCATCCCTGTAATTCAAACCATAGCACATGGTGCTAGCAACACCAAGGTCATGGGTTCAATTCCCAGGGAACGCAGGAAAAAAAGCGTATTTAGTGTACTACATATATCAATGCAATATACGTCTGCTAAATGTGCAAATGCCATATGAGCAACATACTTAAGAGCACCACACTGCACCAAAATGAGGTTGGATTTAGAGGCACAATGCAAATATGAACATTTCCAATGATCCAGTCTACCTGAACTATCCTGTATGCAAACCAACCTGTCAGCAGAAATGCTGTTATCCCTTCACAGTTCTCACGTTAACCAGGTTTAATAGGTTGTAATGGCACTCGTCAAACAGATCAGCACCTTTCAGCAGGCAGTCCATTGTTTTAGAGCCATTCTTCACATATGATGCAGTTTTAAAGCAAGTCACCAGTTTGGTAAACAGAAAGCAGTTGGTTCAAAATGCATTGGCAGGCCACAAAAAAAACATTAACAACAAATATAAGATACACTGAAAAATAACAAAAAGGTTTTTCATTGTTAGTTGCTTAAATTGTTGTAGACCAGTGCAATCCTTCCTACATGTGCAAGGCAAGGTCCCTGCCTACTCCTGCTTCTCTTCTAGATACGCCTTCACCCGTTTGCGCACATAGAACGCAGTGAGTGCGCTGCAACACGCTGTGAAGATAAAAAGAGCCACTGCATCGTGAGCCAAGTCTCCATGGAGACTTTCATAGAAAGGTCTCCTCTCGCTATAATCCAGTCGCACAGCTTCGATCTGCACTAGAGTGCAGAGCACAAGGAACACGTGGAAGACCTGATGGCCCTGCCCGATGAAGTCGCAACGTCCCGGGAACCAGCGCTCAGGATGGGGGTATGAGAAGAAGTAGGCGCTGATTAAAAAGGAGATGACCTGGTAGCAGTGGTACCCCACCGCCTGGTCAGCACAGCCTTGTTCGGAGCTGTAGCATTTATAGATGCGATGGAGCACTGGGCTGATGTCTAAACAGTAGGCCAGGCCCGAGGGAACCACTTGGAATAGCTTGTGAACGAATTTGGGCAAGCTTGGGCTGGCGTACTTGCCTAAGCAGCAGCCCGTACAGGACAGCCAGGCCAGGAAGGCCGCGGCTGGCAAGAAAAAACTTCGCACTTGAGCATGCCATTCTTGTTCGATGACGTAATAGAAGTGGGCCAGGGCGCTGCCATACTGGTATACGGCTACGCCAACGTAGTCCAAAAAATAAAAGGTGTAGTGGGAGAGCTCAGACTTGGCCGAGAGCAGGTGGGCAAGCGCACTGCAGCCCAGGTAGGTGAACGCGGCTAGAAGCAGGATGAACAGCGGCTGGGCGTGTGGGTCTCGCAGAAAGTCCACGGTTTCTGACAGCTCCTGAAATTTGACTAAGATAATGAGGGAGGCCAGCAGGTGTGTCCACACATTTACAGACTCATTATGCCTCTGGAACAGAGTGAGGAAGTAGTAGCGCCAGTTCTGGTCAGGCGGCCTGTAGCCCGTGAATATATGCGACTCACGGAAAACCCACGGCACATCGCTCACCATCACAGTACAAGGCAGTTTAGGGAAGGCTGACTCCAGGAAACGGGGGATTTGGCGAAGCTGCTGTGCGTTGATGAACAGCCGCCCAATCTGCTCCATCACAACCGTCGCCATGGTGAGGACTAATTAAGCAGCAGTCTATCGTGAGATCTGTTTGGGGAAAAGTATTCAACAGTTAAATATTACCTTTGCTTTATTAAGAACGTTCACTTGGAAAAAATAAAAAAGCTTTTTTTTAAACTCTCAGTACTTTAATTTGTGTATCAAAAGTGTGAATACATGCATTATACATGAATACATGTACATGTTAATACATGTAAATCAAATTTATGTGTTTTATAACATTGTGTAGTGGAAATGATGGGAAATATATTTTTAAAAAATTGGGAATAAAATAGCTAACTACTCTGACTTGCTAAGGTTAATTTAGCATATAGCATTTTAGTGTCTTACTTACTACTACTTTTTAGTGTCTTATTTTCATGTCTTATGAATGCAAACGCCACAATCTAAGCGATGCATGCAAACTGATATGCGTTAAAGTAAAATATCAGGATCATGAAAACCGCATTTTATGAAAAACATGTTATGACTGTAAATTTATTGCGAATACAAACAAAAATGGTTTAACCTGAAATTAAGGTAAAACGGGGCGTTTCTTCTTGTACAATGAATAGACATCACCGCTTACGTAACATCAGCTCTCTGCGTAAAGCTTCTCGTGCACATGAACTAATAAGGAAGAATCTTACGAAACGAATTAATCGATAATGTCCAGAAAACAAAAGGTTTGGGGGGGAAAGACTTGTTTTTAATTTTCAAATCTATTAAAACGACAAAATAGTGGACAATTTTAGTGATGGCATCCCAAAAGACAGCCCCTTCCCACACCCTCAAGCAGTTTCTCTCGTAAAATCTCGAAAAAAGAAGCGTGAGAAGCCGGAAGCGTAACAATGAAATGTCTTACGAAATTCAATGAAATTCAACGTCTAACATTACAGGTGCAAGCAACAACCCAAACCGGGTTCTTTCTATTCTCATGTAACGTTATTGTAACTTGGGTTATATTCATTCTCCCCGTTTACACACGCTATGTTCGGATCGTAACGCACCACACAAAGGCTATGTCTGTTTGTGAAAACTTCATCTAAAAGCATTTACATTGCATATTTACTTTTTACCTTTCATCTTGCCTGAAACGTATGATCGGTAAATGAACTGGTTTACCTTTTAAGAGGATAATCCCCTCAGTCAGTGAACTGCATTTAACCGCGCCTTCATATGCGTCTTGAGAAAACCTAACTAAACAAAGAAAATTTCATTATGGAAAGAATATTACGTGAAAATCTGTTGAGCAGGAGAGGCTCCTGTCAGCTCCCTGCAGCACCGCTGTCAGATGGCCGTGATCTAAAGATTCCTGATGGGCAGGTAAACTGTCCAATCAGAACAGCCGAAGAGCATTGTCCCCGCCTCCGTTTAAAGAAAGTGGCCAATAGGAAATACCTTTTAAGGTGGCGACACCCTGTAAAATGTATAGACTGTGAAATGTGAAACTACTCTCTTCGTATTAATACCGCCTACATTCCCTCTTTAATAAAAGACGAGGTGAAAGCCACTGTGGTATAACACAGACTCTCTCTCTTTCTCTCGGCCACATATATGCACCCATATGTTTGCAGTAGCTAATTTACCCTATATTCAGAGTTAACAGAGCAGATTTGGCCAAAAGCCACATGTAGACATGTTTAGACACTTTTCTATTGTCAGTGTCAGTCGTTTGAATTAGTAACAGAAAAACGTTTGCAGTTAATTGAATTTAAAGGTAATTTGAATATGTTCATTGTCTAATATGTTCACATTGTGAGTGTACTGTTGTTCATTTCTTATACTGAATTATGTGACGGTTTATCTCATCACCCACACATGCACTCTGCTGACAATGTGTCCTTGTCAAACTCGGTGTTAACAGTGGAAACAAAGGTCTATATTGTGAATTTAGACAGAAGAAGGCAAAATATTACTTCATCCGACAAGTTATAAAAACATATTCCCATGCACTTTGCAGTCTTGTACCAAAATAAAGTATATAAAATATTTCAAGAATTCCTGTTGCACTTGGTGGTTTTGAATGATTCAGACTGGGTCATAATGTGTGGGTGCTTTGAAGGTCATTTTGACATTTGAACTTGTTGCCCCTTCCTACAACACAGACAAGCACATGATTTCATTTTTATTTTATTCAATTAAAAAAACATTTATTCACACAACATGATTGGACATGATCATTTTTTTTTTTTTTTTTGGATGCATGTAGTTGCTTCTACTAAGGGAGTTCAGAATTTGGAAATAAAGTATAATTCATTTTCGAAACGACTGATGCACTACTTCTGAACACATAATAATGTGACATCATGTGGACAACAAGCCATTCATCACTGCAAAGCTGTTTACAACTGCCATAAATTTTCATGCACCTAACCATAATAGCTGTCATTATGTCACTATTAGGATATTTTTTTTGGCTGAAATAATTTTAAGACAAATGTTCAAAAAAGCCTTTTCTAATACCTGTTAGACAAACTCAAAACCACTAGATGCCAGTATAGGTCAAACACAGTCTCAAGCAAGATTTTTTTTTTTTTTTTTTTACTCAAACCTTTGCAAGTACTTACTGGAATGCATTTTTTTTATTTTGTATTTTTTTGTGCATATTGAGTATGAATTATTATAAAAGTATGATCTAGTAAAGGAAATGTGTGTGGATAATGAAATGTTTAGTTTTCACACTAGGAATCTCATGCAGATTATAAAGAGTACATCAAAAAGTGTCCTAAAAGATGTAATTATTATTCTGGCAAAACGTATTTTCCATATAGAATTACAGAAACTGCCATTTATCTCCATAATGTACAAATTTTAAGAAGATGTTTTACTCCACATTACACTCTGGCTGACTGACAGATCAACAAAGAGGCAGTGGCAAAACTGGTACAATAACAAACAACTGTGCAACTTTATTAAGCTCATAGGATGGCAGTACTGACATACAAGGGAACAGGTGGACTTGCACAATGCAGTATACCAAGTATATATTAGACCTATGCATAACACAGGCATGCTTCCCTATCAGTAAAACGCTGCTCATTTTAAACGCTATAGAGCTGCAACTGGACAAATCTACAGGTTAGTGGGGATGATGAAAGACAGAACTGAATACACATAAACTGATGAAATGATGTGCATCAGCTTTTCCCCAAAACCCCTTAATGAAAAAAAGTGGCAAGTACATGGATCCAAACATGGAAAACTGGCCATTTAATGGAACAAAAAATAAATCTTTGGATACATTAAAAAACCCAATACTATACCCTAAATGAAAAGGAAAATGAGAGAGGAAACTTAGTTTTCACCCTCTGCCCCCTCTTTTGTTTCTTTGTTCTTTCGTACCTCTTCAAGCTTCTTGTCCTAAAATAAAGACAAACACATCCATTAACATAATGTAAATTCAATACAACTGAAACTTTACAAAGTAACCTATAATGCATATGCATTCATCCACACAGAAACCTTCTCTTTGAACTTCTCATTCAGGGCTGCCATGCGTGCTGTGCGGTTTTCTTTGTTGGCTTCCATTTTCTGGTTAAGTTTCTCCTCTGCCATCTTGCTGAAGTTGTTATTCTCCTCCATTGCTTTCTGAAGGACCTCCTTCTCATGCTCTCGTTTCTCAGCTAAGTGCTTCAGGACCTCTGCCTCGTGGTTCTAATATGAGATGGTATACAAATGAGGAACAGAATGCACAGTCACTATGCAACTGATTCCTAAACGTCCACTTACCTTGCGTCTCTCCTCTGCCGCTTCCAGTTTTTTCTGGATCTCGTCCAGAGATACCTCCTTCTTCTTGGGGGTGGAAAGTGGGAATTCTCCCTTGGCATCTGGAGCCGAAGGACTCAGGATGACTTCAAAAGCCTGTCCTGAGGCACGCTTGTCCAGTTCCTTAACCTG
The DNA here is from genome assembly GCF_018340385.1 of Cyprinus carpio. Classification (NCBI taxonomy): domain Eukaryota; kingdom Metazoa; phylum Chordata; class Actinopteri; order Cypriniformes; family Cyprinidae; genus Cyprinus; species Cyprinus carpio. The sequence continues at coordinate 19,723,059 of NC_056612.1, read as the reverse complement.
AATATCTGTGAAGGATAAGTCTTTGCATTTAATACTCCGTGCTTGATTTCCTTTGCAGAATGATTTCATTTAAATTACAAATAAAAGTGAAGCATACTGATTTTGAGATTGGAGCTTAGCTGAGCTTATTTTCGCATCTTACCTCCAGAGGACGCCATTGCACTTCCAACCTCGACGGTTTTACACACCTGCCAAATGAATGCATGTAATAATAATATCAGAAAAATGCAATCGTTTTGCTTCTAACGTTGATGCAAATCATGCTTACACAATCTTTTAACCATCTGCCCCTCCCCACATATTAAAAACAAGCCTCAGCTATACAACAGCTTTTCTATCAATGAAAAAAAAAGATTTCATGAAAAATCCATGGACGAGTCTGTCCTTACTGTGGTATATACAAGAAATATACACCTAATAAATAACTGTAACGGTAATAACTAAAATACACTACTAAAGGGAGTGGCGTCGCCACAATAGTCATGCATAATTTACTAACTGAGTGCTATTTTGGGAAGGAAACAAGCTGTTAAAAATGCAAAAATTACTGCCTATTAAATAGCATTATATCATTCTTTATGCTGAAAGCCAAGAAAAGGACGAGTCGCTGCCAGTACAACAACCACCGGATCCATCTATTCAGACGTGCTGTCATCATCACCTAATTAAACGATAATAGTTCAATTAAAATATATACTACGGGGTGTACACACGGGTGAAATGTAGATAAAACAAATCAGCATCTCTTTTTGTAATGTAATGAGATCCCACTGGGCACTGAGAGATTAAAACAAAGGGGATATTGTGCAAGAAACGAACAAAGGCAGGCTAATCCGTTGAAGTGATTCGTCAAATATTAAGTATAGGACAAACTTGTCATCATAAATATGACGAGTCATCACTCGATGGTTGAAAATAAACATCCAGCCCTTGTGTCTGTCCGATGGGACGCAGGATCTCATCTGGAGACAATAGATGGCCGAGATACACCCTTAACCCCCATTATAACAGCCCTCATAAAATCCATAATACCACAAACTATACTATATTACGTATGAATATGACCCTAATAATGTTCAATAAACATGCAAATATGGAATGCAACACTTACAAATAGTGGTATTGATGTATCACGCGTTTCCAACAAACCAGATCACACCCAATCTCTCTCATTTCACTTCAGACATAACTGCACTGCCCATTGTACAGAATAATCCCACTGTTGACATGCAAAATGCACAGTTCTACATGTCTCCTAATCGATGTAATTGATAGATTCGAAGGTAAATAATATTATTTGACAGCACAGTTGGTGAATGCACACATAACGAAGACAAAAGGCGTCGAGACCCATTAGATCACCTGTCACTGTACTGTGGGCTATATTACGGGATTGTTGTTAAGATTTTAGGTAAAACAGAAACAATAACTATGACTAACAATAGAATTGATTTTGCACTAGCAAAAAAGCAAAATCAACAAGCAAAGCTCAACTAAACGAGAGCCAGTTGGCTAATGTTGAGCTCGACCGTTTGCACAATTGCCTCCCGTTTAAACAATAAACACAAAACCTTGATGGTCGCGCAACGACGAGCAGTTTTAGATAACTGTGCGTGCTGCTATTTTTAAATATCTTACTTATTCATGGTAATTCTTTAACCATACAGAATATTCGCGATGCCCTTGTCTATTATCTAAGGTTACATCGCCTCCCCACAAAGGGAGGTAAATAAGGGTGTGACTGAAATTAAAATCGCAATCAATTGAATTTTTATACTTTAGATGCATTCTCTTCCTGTCACGTCAGACACGGGTGAGATGTATTGCAAAAAACATTAATTTTTGACAACAAAAAAAAACACCCACCTTTTAATTGCAGTGGAAAGCAGAGATATAGTTCACCGCGCGCGCAGATTCCTCTCTGCCTCAGCATCAACCGTTCGCGCAAAAGAGGACCAAATTGTGTTACGTCATATTCGGATGTGACCAATGATCGTCGAGTAGAGAATTCTGGGATATGTAGTGCGCGATGGAAAATATCTGATTTACTTTTAAATTATTTGCTTAATAATACATATGAATGCATTCACATTAAGAGTGTACAGTGCTTGTTTCTAAAAATAAAAAGAGTCATAAATAATAAATGGACAGCCATTAAACAATTAATTTCTTTTAACTATTATTTCAGACACAGTTTGTATTTTATTTTTTATTGAAGATAACCATTTTTATTATTTCCAGTAACCACTGAACCAGGCGTACAGAATTGTGGGATATCATAGCAAAATATACATAAAACTGACCAGATATACAGTATACTAGTTTAGAATACAATGAAAGCTTAATTTAGAGTAGTAAAATTTGACAGCTTGTGACTAGGAAATTTTTCTTTAAGATTAGGCTATAATGGAACAAGCGAGTCCTGACCTCACCCCTGTTGTTAGTCATCTCACAGCTAGTAGACTACAGCCCAATAAATTCGTAGAACAAAGCAGTGACAAGTCTGTGACCTGCTTTGGAAACTGTTTTTGGAGCAAAGCAATATGGCAGTTATAACAGTTCACTTGGCATTAGTGATTGTTTCGCTTCTGTTCTTCCAATGCCTCAATAAATCATTGTATGAACTTATAACTAAATGGCAGAGCTGATAGTCTCAGCACTGTGTTTCAAGCTGACTGGTTTTTACTGCTAGTGTTTGTTTCTGTGCCACTGAATGGTCTTGGTCTCTGTATTTGAGAAAAGCAAATGTGGGAGTCAGTTGTTGTTTGTTGTTGTTTTTGTTGTTGTTTGTTTGTTTGTTTGTTTGTTTGTTTGTTTGTTTTCTGGGAGTCAGTTGTTTTGACTGTTATTAATTTAACAGATACTCTTATCCAAAGTGACTTTTAAATGTGGAAAACACAACACATACTGGCATGCATTTGCATTACATGAGATTATTTGATCAAATTTTGCTCCTCTTAAATATCTCTTTTAATATTTTCCTCATAGGCCTCATCTCTGTCCAAAAGTGCCTGTATCATCCTCTGCCAGTCTCCTCCTGCCCCACCCATCCTGTTTTAGGGGGAAGACATTTTGTAAGCTGCCCAGGGGAAGGGGGAGCAGATGGTGCTTAGATGCCTCGCCCTGTCTAGGGTCTCTGGTGTCTTACACAAAGACACAAAGGGAGCTGAGAAACCCCCTGTCAAGGACATATTTTGGCTGTTATCTCTGGGGGCAGAGGGTATCATAAAAGCTATTTTAAACTTTATTTAAGTGAGTATTAATAAGTTCATCAGCAGGCCTTCCATAATTATAAGATATACTTGCTACAGGTGCTGCTTCCCACACATGTTGCTGACTGTTTGGAATTAACCAAAGAACTGTAGCACATACTGTATATTGTCAACTTGATTGCACACACACATACATACTGTATATTGTTATATTAATTTATATATATATATATATATGTGTGTATGTGTGTGTGTGTGTGTGTGTGTGTGTGTGTCTAAACTTTCTGACAATCAGTCAGACAATGGTAGAGTATAAAAATATGTCAATACATCCAAGCATTGATTTTCCTGTGTTATGTGTCGCCCTTAATATTAGTGGGCTAGACCCACTTATAACAGGCAGACACTCAATCTGTTAATATGTTTTTAAAGCCACTTTATCCAGAGCCAGATGTGCACTTTGATTGACCCACGTGCACCAGATGTGTATCGATGAATGTTAGCTGGATGACTTTTTGCCAAAATATTTTAAGATAAATGCACTGGAACATCTATTGGCTAGATTGTGGATCATACTGCCTGCAGGCAGACAGACAGATACTGCGTATTTCATTTCCCACTGCTGACAGTGACCCACTTTACAGAACCACTGTGCGACAGAGAGATTCTCTCTCTCTTTCTGTTTCTAACGGACCAGTGAATCCACACTAGCCTGAATGGGTTCAGCATAAAACACCTCTGCTTGAATTCTGGTATGCTTCTAATATGCAGTGCTTGCTTTTTTGAAAATTTTTCCCCCGGCCCTATAGGCTGAAGTCATCTCATTTTTAGTTGGATGCGTGGATGATGTCATAAAACGTAATGCCATATAGTGTTATGTAATGTTCCTTCTCTATGGACAGAGTGGGGGCTGTTATGCTCCCATAAGAGCAAAGCTCCTCCTCTATTCTAACCACAATAGCATACTGGTTGCACATGATTTACACACAAACACATCCCCTCCCAATGTCTCTCTTCTCTGTCTCCCAAAGCCTTAAAGGTAAGACAAAGAAAACCATTATCTAATTTTGAACCAAAATAAAATAACAAACAGATAAGCCACCTGTCTTTGCATATCTACATAAATATGTATATAAAATAAAATGTTATGTGTATATAATATATCTACAATACATGCATATATGCATATATACATATATAATCAAACTGTCAAAATGTCTGATTTGATCATCATTTTATATATATATATATATATATTAAAATCTAAATGTTTTATTTTATGTAATAAACTTTATTTTTCTTCAAGGCAAAATGTCTAAATTGATCATAATTTCTATATTTAAGAATTAGTATGTGAGGGCCTGTCAGACTGGCTTTATCACAGTCATCCATCACTAATGTATTAAACAGTTAATGCAGTGTAAAGCATTAGTTTGCCATTACATCACTAGGATCTAAGTTTAACATGTGCTCTCTGCCGCCTCCATTAGAGACTGAATAAGCAGGTGATGAATTATAAATAAATGAAGTCCTCAACTCTGAGCTGGGTTGTCCAGTCCCTCTCCAGTATCTTTTTTTTTTTTTTTTTTTGCCCCTGTGACCTGAGTTCAAATGGCAAAACTCCAGTGGATAAACTATGATGTTGAATGTTTAATTAAGGCACATACAGTCAAGGTTATTGTATATGTTGATGCTTATGTAATAGGTAATCATATATGCATGACAGCCCAACAGTATTTTTCCCTTTCCCTCTCTTCTGTCAAGGACCAAGCATGTTAACATCACATTGGTGTTTTTGACTTTGGTGTAGATTTATAATGTCAAACATCTGGTGTCATAAAGTATTCTTGATGCTTTCTGTTCTCTTCCACAAACATCTACTGTCTCAATATAAGGTAATACTTTAAAATCAGTGAGATATTTTGTTAGAAAGTATTTGATGCAAATGTACGCAGCTTTTTTTCTCCTTGCAAGTTTATTTTAGACCACTGCATATACAATCCCATTTATTTTTTGCAATTCCGAGTTTATATCAGCCAATTCGTAACAAATTTTTGAATTTAGAGCTCCTCATTTTGAGTAAGCATTTAGCAATTCTGATTTTTTTTTTCAGAAATGCACGTTTGCATCTCACAATACTGACATTTGTATTTGAGTTTTGAGTTTCTGAGAAAAAAAGTCAAAAGTTTGAGATATTACACTTAATGTTTTGAGAAAAAAACAAGTCTAGATGTTTAAGGAAAGTTCCAAGAAAAATTAATTTTGACAAAATTGAAAATTGCGAAAATTTGATAATTTTGAGAATTGTAAAATATAAACATTTATATTGTAATATATATATATATATATAATATATATATATATATATATATATATATATATATATATATATATATATATATATATATATATATATACTATATATATATATATATATATATATATAATTATTATTATTATTATTATTATTATTATTTTAAATATCAACTCACAATTGTGGATAATATTCATCCCTAGGCACAATCATTACAGAGGATTTTTACCATAAAGCAGGCTGTTCCACGATCAGATTAAAAATGATATTACACCCAACAATGAGGCTAGTCTTTTCACAAGCTAAACTCTACTGCTCTCCTTGGCACTTTTCCTTTTGTGTCTCTCCCAACGGTGCCCAAGTGGAAAAATACCAGCGTCTCCTAGGAGGGAGTGCTGAAAGGCTGACGGTTGCTCTAGAATAAAGTTGTAATGTTGGTAGGCGCCTCGTTCAAACTGCACAATGGAGAGGCAGATATCAGCTGCCTAGTTTTCCTCAGCCTAGAACGGCTCGCCAACATTTCAACAAAAGATCTGATTATAACGGTCAGAAAGCGGGTGAGCTGAATACCCGCCTAGTCGGTCACAAGGGAGGGGGTAAATTCTGTTAAATCTGTCTCCTGGTTTTTCATCCCTATGTAATGAATGACACCAAACACACTGTAAACCGATCAGGGGACTATACTGTTCTTAACATATGATAGTAACACCAAGAAACACTTAAGGTAGCAACTGAACTCTTTCTTAGGCTACTTTTTCTTACAGCTAAAGCATAATTCGTATTCAATTCTTGAATGAATGTGTCTAATGAGTCAGTTGTTTTTAGTGTAACAAAAACATACAGCGCAGTCTGTGCAGTCAGATATTGAGTGGAAGTCTATTTTGAGTGGAAGCAGAAACAAACTTTTTTCTGAGTGCACACATTCGAAGCACGTGCACAGAAAGCGGCTGTCACATGGCATGTGCGTAATAAACTAAGTTCTCTTTCATGTCTTATTGTGCTTAAACTGTCAAATATGCACAAGTTTATGTTAAAAACATAGAGACTTTGGCCTTTATTGTGATAGGACAGTTAAGTATTGACAGAAAGTGAAGTGGGAGAGAGAGCAGTGGATGGGATTGGGAAAGATCCTGAAGCTGGGATTCAAACTCGGAACGCACAAAGCACAGCTGGGCTATATGTTGCCGTGCTGCCCACAAGGCTATTGGTGCTGACTTCTGCTTGTTTTTAATGGCTTCAATAACTTGCTTACTTCATTGAGCTTGACATTCGCATTTATTTATGTAAAAGACACTTTCATAAAAACTAACATACATTCATTGCAGTATGTGGGTTGCTTGGGAATAAAAAACCTTGACCTTCCCACTGACAATGCCATGTTATTGCCACTCAATTCCCAAAACTCAATTTCCATTTAAATAAGCTGTTGACATACAATTGTTAGTTTCCTATGCTGGGCCATTCAGGCTGTTACCAACCTGAAGCTGCCCTTCTGAGTCAGAACATCAAGTGTCCAGAGGACAGGTCATCCACTTGTGTTCAATGATTATTTTCAAATTATCCACTCATTCGTTCTCTTTGATGTCTGAAGTTATTCAAATCACTGGTTCTCTAATGCAGGTGTACAGAGAAGAAACGGTACTAAATGCAATTAAACAAAATATCATGCAATAAAGAAAAACACTTAATAATTAATAATAATACAGTACATTTGATTATAAAATAAATTATTATTATTATTTATTGAAGCATTTACATCTGCCTAATTAACTATAGTAAATCCTATTTCTAAAACTAGCTGCAAACCAGTGATTTAAGCCATTACAAATTATAAACAAATGAAAACCACTTTTCCCATCTTGGACCACTGTAGCTCAGCAGAAAATCACATATAGGAATTCATTGTAGTTTTCGCCAAGAGGTCCGATTTAATGTTTGTCTGCATGTCTTTTTCCATTATTGCACCTCTGTCTCACTTTTGCTCTCCCCTCCTTCTCTTGCTCTATCTCTTACTCTCACTCTCTCCACCTCAGGCAGTCTGACTGGCACGTTAAACGGCATGTGCCATGCATCTGAGTGGGTACTGCCACCCCATGCCCCTGAGCTGCAAAAGCTGACGATTATTTTTCATTGGCTCACATCAACACATCATCATTTGAGATGACACAACAAATTCCTCTGCCTCACTAGAGCCAAACAGCCACAAAATACTATTAGGCTCAGCACCAAATAAAAGGTCACCCCTCAGTCAAGGTCTACACCTTTATTACGGAAGATCAGAGGGTGCCGTTGAGTGCCTGGGGTTGTCACTAATAGCTGTGCTTTGACACAATATGTAGTTATTAACTGATGAAGCGTGCTTCTTGTCTGCGCATGTGATAGTATCTCGCTGCTGTGAGGATTTAGCCTTTGTTTTTTTAGCTTTGCTTTCACCCTTTCCACATCCACACTGTGTCCCTCCATGTTGTGCTTCTGTAAATACGAACAGAATGACGTGATGCATGCAGGCTGCTGTTAGTGTTTGGCCCTCGTCCCAGCAAGATTTTCGAGTACATCAGATGAAAGAGTCTTGAGATTGTTCCTCGTGCAAAACATACAAGATGGTTACATCTGTAAGTGAGCTTTTTTTTAGCAATGTGGTGCATTTTTTTTAGCTGAGGCGGTTTCCTTGGCAACGTGTTGCCATAGCAATGGCACAGGCACCATTTCTCGTTGGCTTGTTATATAAGTGTGAGGCGGGGGGTGGGACTACACTCCCTCACATCATATTTGGGTGGCTACATGCAAGCCAACACAATGCTCAGACAGCCAGACACAAGTCAATGCGTGTGCTAGATATGCCAATCTGACATGTTTATCCCTCATATAAATAATAATAGATGCCGTTGACATTTAAAAAATGGTGAATCTTGTCATCCATTGCAAAAGTTTTGCCATGGCATACACTATATAATGCAATTTTACATATATAAAGTATATATATATATATATATATATATATATATATATATATATATATATATATATATATATATATATATATATCAAACACCATTTACAAGTGTAAGCAGTCCAAAACATGGATTTTGAAGGGGAATGAACTTTTCTGAACTTTTCTTTTAATTATATTTTAATAAGCAAATTGGTATTAAAGTTATGTTGTGGATTTTAGCACGGCTGGAACAAATGTGTTGACCACAGCCTCAGAAATTGAATATAGACATCAGTCCATGCAGAATCAAAGGAGTTTATTCAGTACTAACTCTGTTTTCTTACCGCAGAGGGAAGTTGTACTTCAGTTTACTGTTATGTGATACAGTGGAAGCAGATGCTTATAAGGACATACACAAAATGTAGGCAAAATTGTGTATCATTTACATGCATTTTGTTTGGTACTGTACTAATTTGTCTAATTCAAATTCACAAATTATTTAATAGACAAATATATGTTGAGATTAAATGTCCAAACCCAAACTCAAATCTTTAAGTGTCATTTTCATTGCAGATTCGTCACAGACATGTTGTCTCAAACTGTCAGATGGGCAGATGTTTAAGAAGATTATGATTAGATAATGATTAGAAGTCTCGTTTAATCTTTATTGGATGGAGTCTGGATGTTGTCCTCACCAAGCCTGCACTAGAGAGCCAAGAGTAGGAGGGACTCCACAATGTCAGCAGTATGTCACTGTCATCTCAGATTATTAATCAGTGAAACTGAGACCGTATGAGCTTTATATTAAGACGTTTAGGACGATTAACTGAGAGTGTGACAGAAAAAATTCTAAACCATGTCAGTGGTTTTCTAACTGTTCTGACCTGATATATACAGTATATTAGGCCTGTTAATATAGAATAAATTTTTTATTACATTTTTGAATTTTTTTTTTACAGTAAGCCTCTGTTGAGGCTTAATAAAAGGGTTTCGTTTAATTTGATTAGGATAAATTAAATTAATGTTTTATGCCTTCATCCTGATTACCCTATTATTGTTTAAAAATGACCCTATAAAAAAAAATAATAGGTTTAAAATACAGGCCTGTGGCTCTTAATTTCTTTTTATTAATTCACCATTTGTAAACTAATGTTTACTGTTCATGTTTTAGAAATATCAATAGCATTTTTATTAAAACTATATTCACTGAATGTAATCAGAAAATCGAGAATTGAACCAAGAATCGAATCTAATCGGGACATGTGAATCGATACCCAGCCCTAATACAAACACACACACACACACACACACACATACACACACATATATATATGTTGGAAGCATTTTCAATAAATTTTTGACCACCCTTTCACATCATCTCTATTTATAAGCCTAGCCAGTCTTTATGTAAATTTTTCAATAAAAATAATAATTATTGAGGGGACAAATCCTGTAACCCTGCCTTCTGTCATCATTTACCCACCTTCGTGGCATTTCAAACCACAGTAACTATCGTCCATAGATAACAAAATCAGATACTATGGAGTATGATCATGTTAACATTTAAATGGTATAGCCAGTACTTCATACAAATATTATCATGTCTTGTGAAGAAACAGAACAAAATTTAACCCGCTCCCTGTATCTTTTTATGGTGTTTTCTATTATGTAGCATCAGTATTCTGGGGCAAATTGTTGCTTCAGTTAATGAACTTTTCACCACTAGACTTTTCTCAAACGCTGCACTGTTGTGACTTGTTTCCTACAAATCTAGATTAACTTTGATTGCCAGGCCTCACAAAGCGCTCAGCGATTTGCAGACAGAGCATCTAAGCATCAGAGGATTTTTCTTTCACCCTGACTTACATGTTTATATCCACTGCTTGGATGCCTTACCCAGAAAAAAAAAATTGCTTTTGACTGTAGAGCCTGCTAAGATCAGTCCATTTGCATTGATTGTATACTTAAGAACAGCTTCGCATGCCTCTTTACTTCCTGTAAAAAGCCAAGCTAAATATATTATGGCATATGTGTATGACATTAGACGTTTATTGCAGAGAAACACATGGTCACCCTCTTATTGTTTCATATTGACAACAAATGGTGTGTAGCTTGCAATATCCACGTGTGAACAGTGGCTCCACCTGGTGGTGAACAACAAGACGTGATGCATTTAAATGATTTCTGAGGTACAGCAGGTTTCAATTGATTTTTTCTCATACTGGCCCCTTTCAGTATCACACATTTTTGATATTTGTGTGTATATATGTACAGCTTCACTGTCTTTGTAATGTTAGATACAATACACACATTGTGAGACTTCATCGATGTGTTTTCAACAGCACAGTTACTGTAGTGTAAAAACATACAAAGAAAGGCAATTTTATCCCAGTTTGGCAATTACAACATTTTACACTGATACATTTACAGTTATCAGTGTAGAGTATAAATGGGACGATACTGTAAAATAAACACAGAGTATTAAAATAGACAAAAATTGGCATCCCAAAGCACCCCACACTTAATAAATAATACCAGTTTCACACGTATCGTGACACAGACACTAAAAAAAGATCTCTCTGGACTTGTCAGACATCACAGTCATATCCCTCCCTTCAGTTTGCATGTTTAGGCTTTATAGACCTTAAAAAGGCTATGGCTCTTAGACATCCTCACACCACACATTCAAAAAAGGTACAAGTACTCTTTTTTTATCTATATAGTTTGGATTAGCTCAATTATTCAAACTCGAGTTTGAATAAAATTGACATCAAAGATATACTAAACATAAACATATATTTTAAGTACACTCCGTTCGGTAAGGACACTCTATACAAAACTCTATACATCACATACAGTATGAGAGTTTATAGAGAATACAAAGTGGACAAGGTTTTTTTTTTTTTTTAAATAAAATCCTTTGCACACTGAGATTAAATTTGTTTAGCATTTTATTTATTTTAATATGCTGAACCATTTAAATTTAAATAAAAAAAACCTGTGTGTGGAGGGCATTTTGAATATTTATTAAAACACTGCAAATTATTTTTTCCTAGTACTTTATACTCTTTATGATAATTATATAATTATACTTCCTTTCCTGATTTATGCCTTTTCATACTGCATTTCATGTTTGGCAGTTCTGATATTTGTATATATACACATTAGTTTTTTTGTTGTTGTTTGCAAAGTAATTTTATGTCCTTTTTCAAATGTATTATTATTTTGAAGGCTGAAAATAATGCTACATGATGCATCAGTTCGTATTCATTCACGATTACCCTTTCCAAAAACTAAGGCGATATTCACAGACACATTATTAAGATCACATAATATCATACAATATCAAACCACAACTGGATGTATACATAACTCACAATAGTCATTATTGGATAGAAAGCTCATAAAAAGAACAGCATTTTGTCAAACAAATGCGTAAAATTCATTAAAGCGTTCCCAAGCAGGTCCCCCCGCATCTGGGCTTGTCTGTGTTTAAAAAAAAGGGAGGATTGCTCTTCGACATCCTCTTGCAATATTCTGCCTCCTTTCCTGTTTTTTTTTTTGGACATTCTGTTTTTTTTTTTCATTGCACCGACCCTTTGAAGACCTTGTCCTTCATTTCACATTTTAGCTGCCCTCTGTTGCTTCCTATAATGCAGTCTGACAGGCATCAGGAACAGTCGGTAGAGGATGAGCTCCAGGGGAAAGGCGGGGGCGGCTGAGGCCCCATCTCTGCGGTCTAGGCATAGACTCAGCCACCTAAGAACCCTCTTTCACCTCTGGGCTCTCTGTAGGAGTGGGGGGTTCCTCCGTAGACGGGGACTGAGCATCACCTGGACCGTCTGAAACAAAGGAATAAAAGAGGTTTTTATTGTTCAGTATTGAAACTATCATTACACCTAATACCAGAGTTCACACACTTTTTGAATTTCCTTCAAATTTCTGATCAGTTGTGATAATTGGATAAGAATAATAATAATAAAAAAATGTGTGATTCACTAATGAATCATTTGTAAACTAGTTTGATCAATTCATTAAGAAGAACCAACTCAAAATATTGATTCATTTGAGATGGAATAGCTTGCAAGCAAATTTTACTCTGTACAAGAACAACAGTTTTAGAATACATATTACATAACTAAGCATAATTAGGAAAAAAATATTAATTTCTGTGACTTTTCCAGACTGTAAAATCAATATTTCCAGGTTTATCATGTAATTAAATATATTTATTAGAATGATTATATAAACAATCATTCATTCTAATACATAAATGATATGTTTATTATTATAATTATATTTATTTTATTATTACATTTTTATTTATTTTATTTGATTAAATATTCTCATTATTGTTATTAAAATAATAATTATTAAATAGATATAAATGTAAAAATATAATAAATAATATACAAAGTTTAAAAAAGTTACCTGTGAGGGATAGTTCTGCCAGTTTAAGAGGCAGGTCAGGCGGGACTCCAACAGGAGACCCCAGGATGTCGGGCAGTGCGTTGCGACGGCCAGAGCGGCCCGATGAGGCAAAATCCAACACCGGCTCCACTTCTGTCATCTCTAAAGAAAACACAGAGCTCACATGAGGCTTGCAGTCAATACAAAACAGATCATTATCCAAATACTGTACATGCATTGTCTTTTCTGACCACTAGATGGAGGTGGCACCCCAGACATTGTTTCTCACCCACAGGAGGAACAACAGAATTATATAAGCAAACATTTTTATGCTTGACCCATCTTGATGGTTCCACTGTGTCCCGAGGCTTGTCTTTCACAAGCACAAATAGGCCACTCTACAGAACGCAAAGCCTTCCCAAATCACTCTCCATTCTCTCTCAGTCAGGAAGCAGTTGCCTTGGCAACAGGATGGATCACCTATATTGCATAGCAACAGGTAATCTCTTCTGACAAACAGTGCTGAGATGCACTTTTGCTCTGTTTTCTTTTGACACAGCTGTTGCCACAAGTAAGCTATTTTTCCATGTGAGCCCAGTCTCTGTATATGCACTCACATGCATGTGTACATGAACACTTGGGTGACTTGACCATATACATGCATTCACATTCCTGTCTTAGCATGTGCTTGCCAAACATATGTCTGTGCATAAATATAGCAGAATTTGCATGCCACAATTGCATCTTCAGACCATCAGGACCAGCATCTATTTGCTGATTGCATCAAGGCCTGTTCGATTAGTTTATAAGACCTGGTCACACACTCTGTCAATGCAACTTTCAAAAACAGCCTAATAAATGAGTGTGTATATACAGTATAAATAAATCATTGACACCTAAAGCCATGCTGAACACAGTGAACAAGAACTGAAAATTGAAAGTAGGTCTTTAATGCACAGATTTTACCAAAGATACATATTACCAAAGATAACATATCTTTATGGGAGACATAAAACATCAACACTTCAGTTGTTTTGATGGCATGATTCAAGTGTTTATTGCAGTGTAAAGGTAGTATAATTTACACATAAGTTTTTATACACTGAACCTTTGCCCTCTGAGCATTGCAATTATTGTTACACTTACACTTACAGTAAATATACACCCTTAAATATCACATCATGCCCTTTTATTATTTTCCTAAGCACCTTTTTGCCTGGTGGAAGATAAAATATCCATACAACATTGATAAACCAAATATAAATGTGGCCTTAAATTTACGGCCTACTAATGCTATCAAAAATGGCTATTCAAGGCTCTCTCAGCCAAGGATCTCAAAAACTCTTCTCGGGCTATTAAAGGAATAGTTCACCCAAAAATGAAAATTTACTCAACCTCAGGTCAACCGAGAATTAGAAGTGTTTTGGAGACAACAGATTTGGAGACATGGATCCAGTGGATCCTCTGCAGTGAATGGGTGCCGTCAGAATGAGCGTTCAAACAGCTGATAAAAACATTCCAATCGGTCAAAAGTAATCCAAATGACCAGTCCATTAATTAACATTCATTAAGCACTGTTTACAAGTAAAAACAGTTCAAAATTGTTCTGAACAAATGAGTTGGTACATTTTGTTTTAGGAGGACAACAGAGGATGGACTTTTTCACTGAAAGAAGTTTTATTATGATTTTTTTTTTTTTTTTTTTTTGGCCAGAAGCAATGGTTTAAAGTTAAAACACCTAAATGATTGGGTTGTTCTTACAAACATGCAGCTTTTCACTTCACAAAACATTAACTGGTAGACTGGAGTCCAATGTGAATTGCTTGTGAATTATTGTGACATTTGTATCAGCTGTTTGGACTCTCATTCTGACGGCACCCATTCACTGCAGAGAATCCATGGGTGAGCAAGTGATGTAATGCTACATTTCTCCAAATCTGTTCTGTTGAAAAAAAACAAACACGTTTACATCTTAGATGGCTTCAGGGTGAGTACATTTTCAGCAAAATTTTGTTTTTATACTATATAAATACTATTCACTGGTAAAAGCACAGCTAGGCATAAGTCCCTCTCTTATTCTGTTGGCAGGTTGCCTGACTAGCTGTGGCTCTTGTAGTTTTATAATCCATATTGTATGAAGCTGGAGGATTACGGATGAGAGACAGCACTGGAGTGGATCCACTGCACTCATTTATTTAAACCCCTCTTTATTTAAACTTCTCATACATCCAGACTTGCTTAACCACAGATCTTCAACTAAACTAGATGTCACTGCCTTAAAGTTTAAGATATGAAGAGCAGGGTCTCTTAATTTCATCCAAAACCTCACCCAAGTGTTACAGACACACTTTTGTACTAGTAAATAATTAGATGGAAAACGTGTGATCTTCTGCTTTCAGTAAGTGTGTGCCTGTCTCACACAACTGCAGGAAACAGAGAATAAACAAAGTTCACAGTCGCTGATTAACATTTTATGCACAAGTCAGAGAAATGCAAAAAAGACAACAGAAAAGGTGATGTTATGTGAAACTAAAAATTAACAGATTTTTGTAACGTTTTTGAAAGAGGTCTCCTATGATCATCAAAGCTGAATGTATTTTAAAATGTGATTTATTCCTGTAATGACAAAGCTGAATTTTCATTACTCCAGTCTTCAGTGTCATTATTATTATATTATAGAAAAGTATAAAATTATTATAAATACTTAATATCTTTGTGGAAAGTGCATTTTTTTAGGATTCTCTGATGAATAGAAGGTTCAAAAAGGCTATTATTTGAAATAGAAATCTTTTGAAACGTTTGTTAATTTTGATCGATTTAATGTGTCCTTGCTGAATTAAAGTTTTAATTTCTTACTTACGTAAACATTTGAACATTAACTAGAAAACGAATTAACCCAGTTATCAAACCAACAATAACAGTGAATATATCTGTAGATAATAAATGTGTTTTTTTTTTTAAATCATACTGTTCTGAAAAATTTGATGCCAACGATAGCTTTTTTATATAAGGTTCGTTATAGAAATATTAACTCCTGTGATGGCTATTTTACTGTTTAACCTGTTTGTCCCTGACACCTTAGGTTTTGCTTGAAGACGAATCTGTAAATAACTCTTGTAAGAAAGTAATGGGTTCATTTGAGCAGCTTGTGCAAAATTACACCATCTGTACCTGTTTGCTTTCTCACACAAATAGTCAAATAAAAGCAAAACACAATCTGTGTTTGGGTAAAATAAACTAACCTGCTGTATACGTTAAACATGGCGCAGATTGAATGCACTTTTTTGGATGATGGGTTTGTTTTTCTATCAGACTCACATGATCAGTCACACAACAGCTGGGAGCCCGAAGCAATGACCTTCACACTGAAAACCTAATTCTGTTAGAGGAGACACGGTGCATCCAGATTACTGATATTACATTCTGTTGAAAGATGTCATTTTGTGATTGTTCTATATCTACAGAGAAGCAAAATATCAAGCCAGATGTACATCATTGTTAGTGTCCGTCCAACAAGAGTGCAAAGAGAGTGTGTTGCATAAGATGCAAGAGAGGCGACAGACTTTATATGACAGGCTATGTAAACAAATAGAGGTGGACCGCAGGGGTCGCTTCACTTCTCCAAGCAGTCAGACTGAACAACTTTGGCCACACTTTGGGCATGACCTCATACTGTTGACACATTTGGACATGCTGCATTAGGGCAATCTTAGGACAACAACATGGGACGAGTCTAAAGTGATCTTAAGATACTTCTTTCACTTAATTTCGCTGTGATTGAGTGTCTAGATGAAAATAACGTAGATAATTTTAACTGTGAGCGTTATAGGTTATTTAAAAGTCAGGCCTTCAAAAATTTAACTTAACTCTGATAGAGTGAGGACCTGAATCGGAGCTAAAATGGAGCAGATGATGTCATGTTAATCCTGTTAATTATGTTTTACCATAAAAAATCTAGTGGCAATGCCTCCCTGGCCAGGTAATAACTTCCCAGGTGGTGTTGTGTATGAAGGTACTTCCTTTACTGGTTTCACGCAGACTTCCAAGGCACCATAACACAATGTCTAATGATCTGGAACAAATTCATATGAGCTTTAGAAATAATTAGGCAAATTACTCACTAGAAATAGAATCATATGTTGAAAAAAAATTAAACAAGGAATCAGTTTACTTCTTTCAGCTGCTCCAACATTTAGGACTGTTGAATATTATCGACAAAGAATGATATACAGTATTCTGCCTTAAAAATACGATGAGATAAAGCATTTTAGTAAACAGTATGTTACACAAATACTGAATTTGGACATGGCTTGATCCCTACAGCCAAATACTGTTCATCAGCAATGACTAAATTTTACAGTTTCTAACTGTATTTCATGTAAATTTAATATACAAACATATTCAATCTGCAATCCATTTCTAATTATAAAAAATGTGTGATGGCGCAAATGGGACACATAATGATTTTAAAGTTCAAAATGGGCCTCTCTGGCAACTGTATCCAACAATAAATTAAAAACAGAGCACAGTGTTACCTAGAAACACAAAAACACAATGTAACATGCAGGATAATAAAATATGTTATTTTTATGTTATAATATATTTTTTCTTTTTTTACACATTTAAGCAGGTAATCTTTTTATTCAATTTCTTATATATATATATATATATATATATATATCTTTTTTGTAGAAACTTTTATCTTATGAGCATGGAATTTTTAGTTGTTTTTATATTTAAAAATTAAATGATAAAATGTTCTAAATTGTAAGGTGATTAATGCTTTTTAGTTCTATATACAGTATATATATATAAGACAAAATCAATGAAGTATATTCCAACATTTACTTTTTTTTATTTTTACATTGAATTTTTTAAAGTTGGCCTCGGGTTACAGCTGAAATTGATCTGACAGCAGTACGTGCCCATGGGTCTACATGCATAGACGTTCATGTTGCACACGCGTCCCCTGATACCTCACATCATCATCAAATATCGCAGTTCAACAGTTTTAATCTAACAAGTACGATTATTTATATATGTATAATTGTGTTGTCACCCTTATTTGATTTTAGTCAATAAAAGGGGTGTTTATTCTACCGATAAATCACAATACCAGAATTAATCTTGAATGAATTTCAATGCAAGTGATCGTTATAGCAAAGCCTCGAACAACGTCAGTGTTTCACCTTAATAATGATAATGAATGAATTTCATACACTGTGATAGAAGATTAAGCTCGTGCCGAGCTCAAACAGCATAAGGAAGAGGCGAGAACTTACCAGCGGTGTAGAAAGATATCCACAATATCCCTGACTGTTGCAGATTATTCACGGTTCTGATAAATGAATGCACCGTTTTTACGGGAGACGGTGTGTTTTGAAAGCACCTGCCCCAGTCCTAAGGTTTGACACCATCTCGGCTCCCGTTTGCGATCGTGATTTTAGAGAAA
This sequence comes from Cyprinus carpio, assembly GCF_018340385.1. NCBI lineage: Eukaryota > Metazoa > Chordata > Actinopteri > Cypriniformes > Cyprinidae > Cyprinus > Cyprinus carpio. The sequence goes on along the minus strand of NC_056612.1, from coordinate 19,704,739 downwards.
TAATTGACAGGAGCAAAGAGGACGATACCATTAATTATTCGTGGGGGAGACGGTACACTGCAGTGAGAATGAATGCTGAATAAAATCGTTGTTATTTCAAATAACCATGGCGTTAAGATGGCAAAATAATGATTTTTTGATTATTGTTTATTATTTATAATATATGTTTTTTTTCTACAATCGGATTAGGTTGATTAAACAAGTCAGAGAGGTGGGCCCCCGTGTTAAACGAAGCGCAGTCTACTGCAATTTTATTATTATTTTTTTTTTGTTTGTTTGTTTTTTTTTTTTATTGAACTTAAAATGTCAGTACCATTCCCTGTAGTACACTCAAATGTCTCTCAATGTCACTTTATTAAAGTTTTTAACTACAGCTATGGTCAGTGGGGATTGCTTTTTGGACAGTAAGAGTGAAATCCCATAGAAACATATTGTTGTGGATCTAAACTAACATATAAAAGTATTGTTGTGGCATTGTTGTATTCAATGCCACTGCAATGCCAAACAGAGATGTGGGTTAAATACATTTGTTTGTGAAATATCTGACCTAGTTAATCAAAATATGTTATCAGTTTGGTACAAATGTACAAGTATCATCAATGGATTATCTTAAATATCAAGTTAATTTAAATATCAATATAACACATAAATTCCTTTTGTACTGATTTATATAGGTATAAGTGGGTTTTTTTTTTTTTTTACTTGATAAATAAACTAATAAAGCCATTTATATTTTGTTCTAAGCTTACGTTTCAAAATAAAAGTTACCATGTCCTAAACTTTAAATATTTATAACCGATATTATTATATAAATAAGAAATTAACAATATTAAAATACTGTATTTAAAGCTGCGAAGTTATAGTTATATCAATAACATATTACATTATAATAGCTATATTTGCTTAATTTGCATATGGACTTCACTAAAGCAGGAAACAAGCCTTATCTTAAAATCTCAAGTAATATAAAAATAGTAGTTCAAATACATAACACGCCACAAATAAAATTGCATTTATACATCGATGTGTTTTTTATAATGATTTTTAATTTTATTAAGTTTTATTCTTATTGTTTTGTTCAATATATTTGTAGAGTTTATGGGAGAATTGAGAAAGAAGAAGACTTTTATTATGAAATAGAATGAATTGCCTGTTAGAGTCGTCACCTTCAAACAACGGAATCACCTGACAGAACGAGAAATAGCTCTCATGTTGTAATTGTCTGTCAGTTCATCCTCTGAAAGTGGTTTGGAGTCGTTTGTTTATTAATACAGAATGGGAGCCTGTATGGCGTTGTGTTCTCTTGCGAGCTGTGTAAGTGTTCTTTTTTATTTTTCATGGTTTAGCTAACCGAGCTGCTACCTAACAACGTCGCTAAATCATTAAGTCAACCGAAAATAGAGAACAATATAACTAAGACAACATATTTATAAAAAGTTAACGTAATGGACGCCATATTTACATAGAAAATGTGTGGTTTCAAAGAGCTGTTCGCTGGAAAACAACAGCACACGGAAGTGTACTTTTATTTACATTGAGATTAATTGTAGCAGAAATCCTCCATGACTTACTTACAGATAACAATCATGTGATTCAATGAATAATTTAAAGAAATTATACAGAAATGCAAGGGATGCTCATTCCAAGTCAGCTATTAATGGTCTTCTTGTAGTTTCCATGTGTTTTATTTAAGATGATTTGTTCATAATCAGGTTATACAGGTTTTCATTTTTCGGAGTCAGTTTTGTAATTGAGAATAAGAATAAGAAATGGTTGGGTTCACATGTAATAATGTTCCTTTGCCCATTTTCAAAGAATTGAAGCTTTATACTTAGCAGCTTAATACATCAGTGTAAACGTGAACGACTGATCTGCATCAAGAGAGCTGAAAAAAAAAGAAAAAATATTTAAGCTGAAAATGTGGTAATAAATAAAAAATAATCTGATATAATGTTATATATATATATATATATATATATATATATATATATATATATATATATATATATATATATATATAGCATTTAATTTCCAACATTCACAATTCAAGATGTAGATGAACTATGACCTGTAGAAACTAGCGAGATTTCTTGTGACATGTTAACAGGCTGTATTGCTTTCATCTGCTGGTTTTCAGAAATTTGGTATATTCAGTTTTGCATTTGAAACCCAAGCCATGCTGCTTGAGCCACTTTCTGTGTTTATCTACTTGCTGGTATGGTTAAGATTGGTTATGATGTGTTGCAAAAGCAGTGTTTTTATTTGACGCTTATCATTTGTGCCAGTAAGACACACTTTGTCTACAATACAATCTTCCTTTTTTGTTTGATCAATCATACAGCTTGAGAAATATGAAATGAGTGACAAAATAATAATAATAATAATAATAATATTTTTATTCTTTTATTTTAAATATTTCTGGTTGGATTTCCTCCTCAGTTAATCAGCTGATCAGCCACTCCTAGCATGAGTAATCATCATGGTGAATGTTAAATGAACTTTTATTCAGTGCACATGACTGGATTTATTAGGATCAAAGTCTTTAACAATTATTTCCTCACTGTTTCATGCGACAAAACAACCAACTTCTTCCTTCTTCTGCATTCATATACAAATTAGGCCATGAATGTCATGAAAATAAGTTGAATATTTTAATGGGGGAAATTCGCTTATTTCCACTAAAAGAATTATTCATAGAGCTCCCCCCCCCACCCCAAAAAAACTATAATATAAATAAAATAATAATAATAATAATAATAAATACGCCTATATGAGGCCTATACGAGAAATATATATTTTTACTTAAATAATAAATTAAGAAAAAACAGAAAAAAAAGTGCAACAAGTAGCCTAGTATGCAGAGTTTCGATTCATTTTGGTGCTGCTCGAAAAGAAACCAGACGGCAGAAAGCAGCATCCTATGTTTCTTAAGGCTTATTTTACAAAAACACAAAGATTTGTTTTTATTGTGAATGTACACAAATAAAGGCAAACCGCTTACAATTCTGATTATCTTTATGACTAAAAGGAGAAGTTGCTTCCACTGTTAGAAGAAATAAATTCAAGTGATTGCTCCGGTGCGGCATGCGCGCACACAATTAGTTCTTCTGTCACTTTATAGGTAATTTTTTTTTATTTACACAATTTAGCAAAATCAGACAATTTTATGTCTAGTATATACCACAATATTAACTTCTTATTATTGAATTTCTGTAAATAAATATAACATTTGCAGCTGGTCAGTGTCCAAAAAAATGCTGAGAAATCACTTCACGTAGCTCTACAAGAGTTATTACTTATATGCTGTCTAAAAAAAAGTCACCCACTAACTTTCAAAGCTGCTACTGTACATAATAACGACTTCTACTTTGAGGACCTTGATAGAAATGTAGTGGAGTGAAAAGTGCAATAATTGTCTTTCAAATGTAGTGAAGTTAAAGTCACAAGTTTCCAGAAAAAAAAATAATACTCAAGTAAAATACAAATAAGTAAAATGTGTACTTAAAGGGTTACTCCACTGAAAAATGAAAATTTTGTCATTAATCACATACCCCCATGTCGTTCCAAGCCCGTAAAAGCTTCATTCGTCTTCGGAACACAATTTAAGATATTTTGGATAAAAACCGGTAGACTGCCAAATAAATAACAGTGTCAAGGTCCAGGAAATGTGTTCTGAAGACAAACAAAGCTTTTACGGGTTTGGAACGACATGGGGGTAAGTGAATAATGACAAAATTTTCGTTTTGGGATGCAGTATCCCTTTAAGTAAAGTAACCGAGTAAATTTACTTTGTTACCATCCATCCTATGTGTGTGTGTGTATATATATTATTCATTTCATTTCTTAATACTTACATTTCTTAATACTTAATACTTTTATAGTTATTTAGAATTAAAAATGCATTAAATTGATTAAAAGTGGCAGTGAAGACATAATGTTAAAAAGATTTCTATTTAAATAAATTCTCTTCTTTTAAAATTTATATTCATCAAAGAATCCTGAAAATAAAATGTATTATGATTTCCACAAAAGTTTTAAGCAGCACAGTTTTCAGCATTGCTAATAAGATTTTTTTTTACGCATATTAGAATGATTTCTAAAAGATCATATGACACTGAAGACTGGAATAAAATTTCATTTTTTTAGTCACAGGAATAAGTTAAAAGTAATATTTCTAAATTTTACAGTTTGTACTGTTTTTTTGGTCAAATAAATTAATCTTTTGTAAGCATAAGAGACTTCCAAAATATATTTTTTTAAAAAGTCTTATGACCCCAAATGATCTTTTTCAGTGCAATATATATTAAATTGTATAATGTTTTGCATATTCTTTTGTGAACTATGGCAATTAAACAATAAATGCTTGAACTGGTGAAATAATTGCTCTTTCTCTTACTCCCTCCACGTTACAGGCCTCGTGTTTGTGTGGCTCTGCTCCATGTCTCCTCTGTGGCTGTTGTCCTTCTTCCAATAACTCCACCGTCACCCGGCTGGTCTTCTCTTTCTTCCTCCTCCTGGGGACACTGGTGTCTGTAATCATGATCTTGCCTGGCATGGAGACGCAGCTCCGCAAGGTGAGCCCACCATCAGTCTTTATCTGCCTCACTTGTGCTTTCAGCGCATTCTGTTAATTTTCTGTTTTTAATGTCTCTTCAGATTCCTGGCTTTTGTCAAGGAGGAACCACAATACCAGGAATCGAGAACCATGTTAACTGCGACGTGATTGTAGGCTACAAATCAGTGTACCGCATGTGCTTTGCTATGGCATGCTTCTTTTTCCTGTTTTCCACAATCATGATTCGTGTAAAGAGCAGCAAAGACCCTCGTGCCACTATTCAGAACGGGTAACCCTGATTTATTATTATGTGCCATTATATAATTATGCTTTTGTTATTGTATCATTTACTAAATGAAATTAAATTTGCTTGATTTTATCATTGACTGTTTTGTCAGGTTCTGGTTCTTCAAGTTTCTGATACTTGTTGGCATCACCGTCGGAGCCTTTTTTATCCCGGATGGAACATTTCATGATGGTACATTTTAGGTTCAACTATTCTGCTAACAGCACGTAATAGAACAATTTCCATTTTCATACTTTATATGCACATTGGGAAATACATAAATGCAATGACAACATGGCAATGATGCTCTAAATGCAGCAGTAGTCATGATAATGTTATTCTGGGAAGCCATTGTCATAACGCAGGGCTAAATTTCAAGGGATGCAGAAAACGCCTGGTCTCCTGCAGGGAAGAAGTCAATTACTTTTTAATGACTATTTTGAATGTTATGAGATGCATGGGAAAAGACCGTATTGAAAGTGGAATCAGATGTTATTATTTTTTCATAGCATATTATATTAGCAGTGAGAACACGTTGTTACTGTCTTGCCAGAATTCTCATGGTGTGGAATTAAAGATGCAGAACATTGTGTTCAGAGATCACGGGTAACTTCCAAAACAAGATCTTGACATTAGTATGTTTCATTGTGAATTTAAGTATTAAAATACGGGCCCTTCAGAGATGCATGTTTTATTAAACATAGTTATAAATGTAGTTAAAAGTGTTCACCCAAAAACTAAAATTCTGGCATCATTTGCCCTTTCCAGACCTGTAGGACTTTCCTTTTTCTGAGGAACACAAAAGAAGATATTTTGAGAAATGTGCCATTGTTGTTTTTTCTCTCTGTACAGTAAAAGTCAGTCGTCACCAGAAGTGTTTGGTTAACCCTTTAACTGTCACTTACATTTTTGAACATAGACTTGAAAGTGAACGATCCAAACTTAAATTTGTATAATTCATGAATGAAAACATTTTGTAAAATGATATTTTTGTACCATTTTCATGGTAATGCAATGTCTGATTTTAAAATAGGTTTCAAAGGATGAATTTTCGACAGTTAAATGATGTGTTCGCTGTGGAGTGTGCATCATTGGAAACAATGTGCTCAGTAATTAAAGCGGCAGGGTGGCGTTTCTGTTATTTGGTGTGTGACATCCTTTACGGGAAACGCCAAACTGTCAGAACACCGGCACAAGGCTACTCACAGCGATTGGTCACGTGTCGTACCAGAACCGTTTTCGGAACCGAAACTTAGTAATTGATCACAGTTCCGGTTCTTTTCAAAAAACAGAACCGGTTCTCAGTTCCCAACCCTAGTCATCACAGGAATAATTACATTTTATTTCACAGTATTGCTATTTTTACTGTATTCTTAATCAAGTAAATGCAGCCATGGTGAGCATAAGAGATTTCTTTCAAAAACATATACTGTTAATCTTACTTACCCCAAACATTTGAAGATCATTGGTGTTCATTTATTTAGATAGTAAAAAGGCTTGTTTTTATGTTTTGGTTAAGCACATTTAACCTGTATGCTACTGAAGCATAACTTCTCTTTCTTTTTTAAATCACAGTTTGGTTCTACTTTGGTATTGTGGGCTCCTTCATGTTCATCCTGATCCAGCTCATCCTCCTGATTGACTTTGCCCACTCCTGGAATGAGGTGTGGGTGAGGAATGCTGAGGAAGGGAACAGCAAGTGTTGGTTCTCGGGTACGTAGAGAGCAGATACACTGAAAGACACCCTGTTCATCACAGTAGATTTGCAAACAGGTGTGTCCAAATCCGCTCTTTTCAGAGAAAGAAACATGAGACTGTTTTCTGTGCCCACAGGTCTGTTGTTCTTCACTGTCCTGCATTACGCCCTGGCCTTTGCAGCAGTTGTGCTGTTTTATCTCTACTACACCAAACCCGACAACTGCGCCGAACACAAGTTCTTCATCAGCTTCAACCTTATTCTCTGCGTCATCATATCTGTGGTTTCAGTTCTGCCAAAAGTGCAGGTAAAGGGGAGGAGCTAAAGCAGGTTGCAGTGCTTTTTATTCCCGTCTTATCTCTGCACCCAATTTCAAAACATTGATAAAAGGCCAAACAACTCCATATTAAGATAATAAGCAGCATTAAGACCTTGAACGTAAGGCAGCAAACAGGAAATGATAAAACTGCTTTAACTAGCTGTTCTACTTCCTGACATGAATACTGATTTATAATAATGTGCATAAGAAAACAGCCTCTCCGTTGTACTGAAGGTCATCTACTGTTTACATTAGCCTCCAGCGTTTGTCTTTGTAAGGAAACTTCTTTGTTTCCTTCTTTGCATACAGAATATCAATGCTGGCCTGCCACAACAGACAAGCTTTCTTTACTGTTCCAACCATTATGAAATCTGCAGTTTATATTGGGTTGTTTCTTACAAGGGTAGACAAAGTCTGATCTGTACTTTATCAAATATAGTTTCTTTATTTTTGTATGTGTTTTCAGGATGCCTCACCTCAGTCTGGTCTGCTTCAGTCCTCTATTATAACTCTGTACACTATGTACGTCACGTGGTCAGCCATGACCAACAATCCTAGTAAGTTACACATAAAAAAAAATTTACTGTCTGGATTTGGTCTCTCTTTTCATTTTATGAGCTTTCATTTTGTTCCTACTCAGGTTGAAGCAATATTTGGTGAGTTTTGTGGTGCCTTAAAAACCAGATGCTCAAATTTTATAGTCTCCTGATGCTTGTTACTGAATAAAGTCAAATTGCATGCTAGAATCCAGATTAGAAATGTAACCCATTAGCTGACCATTAGGTGTGATCATAGTCTTTAGTATTGTAGTATGTGATTAATTGGCATAGTAGTTGTAATATATTACGTTTCTGTATGTTCACTTTTAAATCTTGACTCCACACACAGATCGTGAATGTAACCCTAGTTTGCTCAGCCTGGTGTCCAATATCAACAAAACTGAGGCCATGCCTACAAGCTCCCCTGGGATGGTGCAGTTGTGGGATGCTCAAGGCATTGTGGGATTGGTTATCTTCCTCTTCTGCACCTTTTATGCCAGGTACGTTAAGCAAAACAAACATTTTGAACATTTGAGCTCTTGTTACTGTCAGTACTTGCTTTTAAAATGCATAAAGAAAATCTCAAGTGCATTTCTACATCTGCTGCTGTGGTTAACTGGTGTTTTCTATGCTGATTCATTGTACATTTCAATTTGACATTCACAACCAGCTGCACAGAGGCATGGGTTGATTGATTGATTAGTGGTGTCAGATGGTGACACCTGTAGGCAGGGTCCAAAATTAATATTTGCCAAGCAGCAACTGTGAGCTCAAATTGGCCTTGGCTAGTTAAAAGGTAACTTCACCATTTTCAGTGTCATTAAATGTGTTATTTTATTATTTATAGAAATTGTGCTTAAATACTGTGCTTCCTAAAATTTTAACCATTTGTATTCAGTTTGCGTCAGCATTTCTTTAGATTTTACAGAATCCAACAGCTTTTAATAAAATAAGTTAAAAAGTTTTTGCAGGTTAAAATTTTCTTTCAAATCAGATTTTTATTCATTTTCATTCAGACTTTTGAATGGCACTAATAAATACACTTTTTCAAAAGTTTGGGGTCGGTAAGAATTTTTTTTCTATAAAAAAAGTCTATAAAGCTCAAAAAAGCTGCATCTATTTGATCAAAAACACAATAAAAACAATATTATCGTGAGATAGTGTAACAATGTAAAATAACCTTTTTCTTTATATATATTTAAAATGTCAATTATTTCTTTGATGGTGAAGCTGAATTTCAGCAGGCATTACTCCATGCTTCAGTGTCGCATAATCCTTCAGAAATCATTCTAATATGATAATTCGATGCGTTAGACGTTCATCACTGTTCATGTTGTAAACAGTTGCGCTGCTTTGTCTTTTTTTGGAAACCTTTTTTTGAGGTTCTTCGATGGATATAAAGTTTAATAGAAAAGCATTTACTGTGCTTGGATTTCTTTTCTTTACTGTCTGTTTTGATCAATTTAATGTGTCTTTCCTAAATAAAAGTATTAACCTTTGACATCCAAATTTCCTCAATTAATTTGCAATCCATTGGCAAGTGTGAGAAAATTAAACATTTTGCCATATCAGAAAAAACAGCCTCTCTCCCTTCAAACTCTACCTCCAATCTAGCTCATCATCAATTAAATATGAATCTGAGATAAGTAAACATTATTTTCATGCTAGTGTCCATGTGATGTCTTTTCTCTCTTCAGCATCCGTTCATCCAGTAATGCACAGGTGAACAGGCTGATGCAGACAGAGGAAGGGAAGGGCAGTGTGGGAGGGGAGGAGGTGGGTGAAGACGGACTGCGGCGTGCCATGGATAACGAAGAGGATGGTGTCACATACAACTATTCCTTTTTCCACTTCCACCTCTTACTAGCCTCTCTCTACATCATGATGACGCTCACCAACTGGTACAAGTAAGTGCTTATTCTTTCACTTTTTGATTTTGGATTGAACCAAAAGGTTTTACATTTTAAAATCTTTCACCTATCATAATTTGAAGAATGTGATTGTCATTCTTTCATGCTGTCACAAAGAATACAATAGAACTGCACCACAGACTAGCTGAAGTCTATATATTGTTGTGTTTTCTGCCTTTTCCTCACATCTGTCTTCAGACCTGATATAACCACTCAGGCCATGCAGAACACTATACCTGCAGTGTGGGTGAAGATCAGCTCCAGCTGGCTGGGTCTGGGGCTCTACCTGTGGACGCTTGTGGCTCCTGTCATTTTCCCCAATCGAGACTTCAACTGAGCTCGAGTGGGTGAGACTCTCTCACCTATTCAAGCTGGCCACGTTTGTGCTATGTTAGAAATATTACAATCTCCAAAAACCATTAAATAGCCAAGACTGTAAGCAATTAGAATCTGAAACGGACTACTGGTGACTAGTCTCATAGGCCCAGTAGGTACTTACACATATAAAAAAAACATGGACAACAGCAAAAGTATATGATGCCATGACAATGACACTTAAGTCTGTTTCAGCTGTTCAGTAAATTCCGTTTTGCTTTGATTCCTCCGTCCTTTTACAGACCTGCCAACCTGTATGCATTTTGACCTCAAAGTACGCTGGTACGATTTGTCACTCTAAACTACGCAAAAATCTAGTAACACCCCTGTCCTCGCGCAGTATTCAAAACAAGCAACAGAAAAAGATGAAGAGGTCAACCAATCAGAGTGTTTTTTTGTTTTTTGCATTTAAATAATTTCTGCGTTTTATTTCTCTCCTAGTAGCCTATAGTTTATAGCAGGGTTCCTCAAATCTTTCCCTGGAGGGCCAATGCGCTGCAGAGTTTAGATCCAACCCTGATCAACCTCACCTACCTGTGATTTTCTTATGATCCCGAAGACATTAATTAGCTTCCTCAGGTGTGTTTGATTAGGGTTAGAGCTAAACTCTGCAAGAAAGTGGATCTCGAGGGCCAGATTTGAGGATCCCTGGTTTATAGTTCCAGTTCAAAGCGGCTTGCGCTCCCCCCGTTAGATGCTCTGACAGAAAGGCTGCGTGTGAGGCTGACAAAGACACACTGTTTAATGTGTTTGAGATGTGCTGTTTTCCTTAATGCAAAATTTAATGTTAAAAAAGCCTTTGAAATATTTCCACTTTGCTGTCAGAAGTGCATGAGCTTTTGCTTTAGCGATTCTCCGCTATACTCCACAGACTTCATTTAGAACGAGCGCCGTCGCGCATGTGCACCAAACAGACAGCTCAATGAAATGGGAGCGCAATAACTCTGACTAAAATATACATTTTGTTGAAATATTTGTAGTTGGACAATAAATGTGACATGTAGAATTTTAAACCTACAAGTAAGTGTATTTGTATGATAGCACTAACTGTAAAGTGTAATGGGGTAATCAAAATAGCCTTTTTACTCAATTAGTCTGTGCTTTTTATTATTTTAATTTTTAGTTTAGTAACTTTAACTTCTGCTTTAAAAAGAATTTTTTTTTAGATTACAATGTTACAATTTAATGTGATTTTTACCCCTTTTTTTGCGCATAATATTTGCCTACATGCTTACATTAACTTTATTTGTTGAATCCAAATACAAAATACCGAGATATATAGGCTACCGTATACCGCAAATCAGCCAAAAAATACAGCGATATGAATTTTTGCTCATAATGCAGAAGTGTACTGGAGTTTTAATTAAAGTGTATTGGAGTTTTTTTCTCTTTTAAATAGCATTAAAAAAAAAATAGCAAAAATAAACTAAACAGTTACGGTAAACGGTAAAAAACTGTAAACTGTGAACGGTAAACCGTTTACCCCCACTCCACACAACCCGCCCCTGCCGTATACGGTGATTGTGCTAAAAATAAATTGATTTGTTGGCAGGTCTGCTTTTATCTCATATTCACCTACTTAAGATCTTAAGACAAAAAAAGCTAAAATGCAAGTAAAGGTAAGGTGGATGGACAATTAAGGAAATGAGAAGCACCATTTTTGCTCAATGAATGATTCACTGCTGTCTCATTTTTTACACTATTGTTCAAATGTTTGGCATCTGTAAGATTTTCAAAATGAAAGTAATCTCTTATGCTTACTAAAGCTGCATTTATTTAGTCAAAAATACAGTGAAACCGTAATATTGTGTAAAATTATTACAATTTAAAACGTGTTCTCTGTTTTATTATATATTTAAATATATAATATTTTAGATCCTTTAATCCAATTTTTTGTGTGATACATGATCCTTCAGAAATCATTCTAATATGCAAATTTTGTGCTCAGGAAACATTTATTATTATTAGCAATAGTGAAAACAGTTGCGTTGCTCAATATTTTGGAAAAACATTTATTAAGAATTTAGATTTTTCGCCAAAGTCTTTTGTGCCATTTTGATAAATGTAATGCATCCTTGCTTAATGAAAGTGTTGTTTTATGTAAAAAAAAAAAAAAAATCTTTACTGACCTCAAACTTTTGAACAGTAGTGTACTTTAAGAATAGGAGTTGCTGTGTCTTCATACATGAAGGAGAAATTAATGAAAAGAGTTATATAAACTAGTCGCTTTTTCCATATTGTCTATTTCCTGAATAATTCGCATCTCATGGTCCTTAAGGGTTATTTCACCATCATGTCAAACTCAGTATGGCTGTTAAGTATATTTTATAAAGTCTATATTGCTAGTTTATCTTGTTTAGCACTACTCGTTGGTTTAACAGGTGCAAGCTACTCAAACCTAAAGCCACACATTTCCAGTGCAACAAATACACACAATAACTATCCTACAGACCATCAGCGTAGTGGTCCTAGCCACGAATTCAAATATGCATGATACTGCTGCTAGAAACCTACTCTACCTGAAGAAGAAACCTTTTTGTTTTTTTGTTTTTTACAGTGATAGCATTTCAACTTCAGGGTTCAATGCATTGTACAATAGACACTCTATAATATACAATTTCACTCCAATTTAGCACTTTTTTCTCAAGCAATGGGGAAAGAGGGTCATCTGAGGGGCTTAAACAGGGGGCCGTTTTCACTCCATGTCCTCTGTAGAGCCCCTGGAACTTGTGCATCAAGCAGATAAGCCCAATCTAACACTACCTTCCCCCGTACAGCTCACTACACCACACTCTGACTGGGGTCTACCGCACTGCCATGAACAACAGACTGTGCTGTAATATTAATCGCTGATCCAAATTAATATATTATGGTGCTGTCAGTCCATCGGAGGCACATGTTAGCATATCTAGTTGTTTGGCAGAATAGTTTGGTGTGGCAATAGGTAATTTAGTATGTAATAATACATTTAGATAGCACTTACACACAGTATAAATGAACAGTTCAGGGCTGGTTAATATGTTAAAGTTGATATATTTAATCGGTAAATGTTTCTGAAAACTGAATGTTAATCCTTCCGCCTGTGACACTTTGTATACTTTTTTTTTTTATTATTACTTTTTTGTTGTTAATTTGTAAGCTCATGCTGGAGTAAAATAACACAAGAAAATGTTCTAAAAGTGACCACACATTTAGTTTACATTTGTGTAAAATTGGTAAAAAAAAAAAAAAGCTGTGTTATGAAAGCAAAATATGAAGTTAATTTCATAAGGCTAAAAACTGGTGTTATGAAAGCAAAATATGAAGTTCATTTTGTAAGTCGAATTTTATAACTCTAAGTATTGTAGGTGTGTCTGCCTCAAGTCATTTGGTATTGCTTGTGCTATGCATGTGACATTGGAGGAAACTGATTGTGAAGTATTCTGTATATGTAAAGTATATTTGAACTTTTCCCAAGGTAATAGTTTGACACAAGCATGACGGTTCATCTGTAGTCTATTATTAGGAGCAACATGCAAGATTAGTAACACTTCATGTGCCTTTCTGTGATAACTTCTTATCAAAAGCGACCAGGTTTGTTTCAGACCTATGAAAAAGTGCCTTTGCTGTTTTATAACATTTCATTTTTCACACCATGGACAATGTTGCTCTTTTGGTTGTTTCTGTAGAAGTAGTTTTTCAGTGATCTGGTGTTGTTCAATGTGTGTTAATGCTGTATATATTTCAATAAACTCATTTAAACTGTTGATAAGTCGGTCTTTACAAATCAACTGTATTGATCTGACTGCCAAACAAAATTAAAAGTTTTGCACTTTATTATTGGATGTAGAATTTCTAATAGAGCTTGTTTAAGTTTGTTTAGGGCTAAACAACAATAACAATATTTCTGCAGGCCTCACCAAAGAAGATTTAATTTATATATATATATATATATATATATATATATATATATATATATATAATATTTTTAAGACATTTACATTGGAATATTGTTATTACTTTATTTTTCTTTCATTTTAAATAATGTTGAACTGATATAACACAATGAGAAGGTTGTATTTTTATTTGCTGTCTGCCCACCAGGTGGAACTGATGTTCTGTTGATTTTATCTTCCGTGTCATGGATGATATTCAGTGCTCAATAATGATGGTCATCACTGGTCAAACAATGTAGCCTTTAATGACTTGATACTAGTCCAGTTATGCAATTTCATATCAGCACTTTTTCATAGATATTAAAAAAAATCACATCAGTGATATTGTTTTTACCTCCACCAATGTGTCAAGCGCTGTTGTTCCTCTTTCTCCATCTATGTTTATGCTTTTTTTGTTTACCCATTTTAGTCTCAGTGCCCTAAACTGGCCTCACTGACCATAAAACCCTCTTCCAGTTACAAGCAATTATCACGCTCACAATTGTGTAGCCTTTGGCAGCATTTGCAGCAAAATCATTACTTTACTCTAGCCAGAAAAAACTAAGAAAAGCAGGCCTAGAGAGTAGTGATTCCAAAAGGGAGCGTGTTTAGTGAATTCCTCTCAGGGCTGGAGATGTTTTGGGTGGCTTGTGGATAAGGAAGGTATTGAACATTAAGTGCTTTTGGGTCCTGCAAATCAGGCCCCTGTTCTCAAATGTGTGGTTTATCAGTTGGCAGCTTGACTAAGCTTAGATAGTGCTAGCTTATACAAGAATGTTTTGCTAATAGTGTTGATATGTTTCTGCACACTTGTGTAACACTAGCGCAGCTGAAGGACGGCTGAGGTCTGTATCTGTAGGTCAGGGTTCCATGACTCTTGTTATTTTCCTTTAGAACCAGGTGGGTGTGTTACAGACCCACGAGATGACATCAAGAGCTCAGCAGTGCTTTATTTACCCTCTGTAGGCAGGCTATGGGGTATTTCATGTGGTTTTATGCGAGCATTGAAGTTTAAATATTGAATGACGTATTATGCAACATTTATGAAAGTTACAAGATGATATAATGTAATTTCTAGGGCTGGCCTTGCTCTTAACCCAGGGTTTAGTACATTAATGGTCCGTAAGATTTTCCTGCATCAACAGTTCTTACAACTTCGAACATAAAAGAGAGGAGAAGATGTTCCTACACTAATTTTGTACGATTTATCATCCGCGAAGACAAAACTGCATGTCTGCAATATTTTGATATTTCATAAAAAACAATGCTGAAATTATTTTGCTTTTCTGCTAGGAAAGTTGGGGCAGGGAAAATAATGTTAAAAAAAAAAAAAAAAAAAAAAAAAACACTAATAACTCCCTAATAAGGCCCATAAGTTTTTAACCAGGGGTCTGCAGATAATATACAGTAGGTTATGTTTATAAAACGCATTCCATTTTCTAAAAGAATTATGATGTTTATAGCTATTTGGATGAGTTGACTGTGAACTTGCATTTGGGTCGCAAATCTGATATGAAACACCTTTAATCAAATAATAATCAAATTAGCTCCAGATAAATAAAATCAAGTCTCACCCTATTATTATTATTATTATTATTATTATTATTATTATTATTATTATTACTATTACAACTATTACTAAACATTTAGGGTTATTTATTTATTTTGAAGGAAATTAATATATTTATTTCAACATTGTTACAAGACAAAATCTATTTAAATAAATGCTGTTCTTTCAGACTTTCTACTTCAAAGATCCCGGGAAAAAAAGTATCATGGTTTCCACAAAAATAGTAAGCAGCACAACAGTTAACAACACTGATGATAAAAGTAAGAAGATATGTTTCTTGAGCTCCAAATCTGCATATTCAAAAGATTTCTGAAGGATTATGTGACACTGAAGCTGGAAATTCAGCTTTGCAGTCACATGGATAAATTACATTTTAAAAGATGTTAAAATAGAAAACAGTTACTTGAAAGTGTAATAATATATTTAATTTTTACTGTCAAATGCAGCATTGTTGAGCATACGACACTTCTTTCAAAATCTTACTGACCCCCAACTTTTAAACGGTCACATTACTGAAGTTAAATGGTTTGAGAGTTTCACTTTGACTTAAAATTAATTAAAGAGAGTTAGAGGATTGAAATAGCCATAGCTATATTTTACCGAACAGCCAATGAGGAGAGACAATAATGACTCTGATGCTGAGTAATAAAGACAGAGAGCTAATGTGTGTTTGCAGAGATAAAGCGTCCCAATTAGCGAAGAGATATTGACTGAATGTGCTGTAGGACGTTACTCTTGATCCACAGAGCTGCTGTGTCACAGAAATCTCTCAGCTCGGCTACCAGAATGTACAGTTGATTTTGGCTGCTGTAGTGTAGTATAACATTTCACATTGTCTTTGTCCTCATTTTAATCAGGTCTGTCTCGTAGCTGATGCCAGAAACCTTTGGTTTCTTCTTGTTAGAGTTCAGCATCTTGGGACTCTGCCTAGTATGAAACAGAGGTTCTAAGAAATATGTACTTGGTGCCAACTCAAAACCGCTTGAAATAAGTAAATGTGAAATAATAAATGTGTCAGGGAGGGTGTGTTTTTCTCTTTCTGCTTTTCAAATGGGGCTTTGCAGCTGTCCAGTGCAGGAACTATGTGTCTTTCTCCATGCCAGACTAAAACAAATGTGATATTAGATGAAATCAGAGTAAGCTTGAAGCATTCTTCTATGTTTTTATGATTTTACTATGAGAATGACAAATATTTTAATAATGCCCAAAATTAAATTCTACAGGAAAAAATGCTTTGCTGGTGTTAACTGGTTTTTGATAGTCTCCCAGTCCAGCCAACCTGGTGTTTAGCTGGGTGGCCAACTGGTCTCACAGCTTGAACCATCTAAACCAGAAAAGAGATCAGCAGTTTAAGCTGGTTTAACATGTAACTGTTTTATTTTATTTATTTATTTTTTGTATTTTACAATACTATACCATTGACCCCCAAAAGTTTGTCAAAAGTCAGCAAGATATTTTTAATTATTTTTATTCCGCAAGTATGCTTTAAAAATATCAAAAGTGGCAGTAAAGTCTTATATTGTTGCAAAAATGTATAATTAAAAAAAAAATGCTGTTCTTCTGAACTCTTTATTTACAGATATAAAAAAACGATATTAAAATAATAAAAAGGCATGTTTCAGCACCAATTCAGCATATTAGAATGTTTGACACTGGAGTAATGGCTTCTGAAAATTCAGCTTTACCAGAATAAATTACATTTTAAAATGAAGAAAGCAGTTATTTTAAATTGTAATATATTTCACAATATTTCTGTTTTTATTCTATTTTTGATCAAAAATACAGCCTTCATGAGTATAATAGATTTCTTTCAGAAACAAAAACCATACCAACCCCAAACTGTTGAACAATGATGTATGTCTTTCCTGTTTTCTCCATTAACATTTTAGAAACACCAACCTAATATGGTTAGCTGGTATTTTTGGCTGGCCAGCAGTTTTATTTGAGGAGTTTGGGGTGCTTTTTAGCTTAGGAGACCAGTGTAAACCAGCTAAGACAAGCAAACCATGCTGTTTATTCATCAGGGACATTGTTGAGTTTTAAGTCTGTGTGTTGAGTTTTAAGTCTGTGTAATGCAGTGTTCTTCCCTGAATTCTGAAATAATGTGTTCTCACTGTATCATTTCCCAGCCCACTCTTCATCTAAAGGCTTGTGTTGTTCTCTCAGAGCTACACTCACAATATCTCATTGCTATATGAGAAACAAACTTTGGAAGAAGCATAAAAGAAAAATAACTCCCCTCATCAATTCATATAAACTACTTACTCCTGTCTGGAAACTCTCCCTCTCTGGCAGGCTTGCCTAACAATGAACAAGGGAGAGAGACACATCAACAAAATGATCTCACTCCCTCAGCACCAGCACACACACACTGACTCAGCAGTGCTGCAGGATGTTCTGTCTCCGCTTTGACCCACTCTGCTCCTGAGTTCCCAGAGCCAGACTGGTAAGTGTATCTCCAAGGATCCCTTTAACCCAGTGTGAAATCACAATGCTGATACTTTGCCCGCTGTCAGTGGGATTTGACGTGCAGTTGTGAATTATAACAACATCAGTTTTGCTAAAGAAATTCTGCATCATTGTATATTTTAAGTTTTCACAAACCAAACTTATGCAGAGTACCATAGTATTTTATTCTTTTTGATCATCTGAACAACCAAAATAATTCTAAACTTCATATCTTTCTTTTTTATTCTATCTATCTATCTAAAAAACCCGATTCCAAAAAAGCTGGGACACTGTACAAATTGTGAGTAAAAAAGGAATGGAAAAATTTACAAATCTCATAAACTATTTTATTCACAATAGAATATAGATAACATATCAAATGCCAAATATTGGCTTATTTTGGATTTCATGAGAGCTACACATTCCAAAAAAGTTGGGACAGGTAGCAATAAGAGGCCGGAAAAGTTAAATGTACATATAAGGAACAGCTGGAGGACCCATTTGCAACTTATTAGGTCAATTGGCAACATGATTGGGTATAAAAAGAGCCTCTCAGAGTGGCAGTGTCTCTCAGAAGTCTAGATGGGCAGAGGATCACCAATTCCCCCAATGTTGTGGCAAAAAATAGTGGAGCAATATCAGAAAGGAGTTTCTCAGAGAAAAATTGCAAAGAGTTTGAAGTTATCATCATCTACAGTGCATAATATCATCCAAAGATTCAGAGAATCTGGAACAATCTCTGTGCGTAAGGGTCAAGGTCAGAAAACCATACTGGATGCCCATGATCTTCGGGCCCTTGGACGGCACTGCATCACATACAGGAATGCTACTGTAATGGAAATCATAACATGGGCTCAGGAATACTTCCAGAAAACATTGTCGGTGAACACAATCCACTGTGCCATTCGTCGTTGCCGGCTAAAACTCTATAGGTCAAAAAAGAAGCCATATCTAAACATGATCCAGAAGCACACGCGTGTGGCATGGGCAGCTTACACATGTGGAAAGGCACCATTAATGCTGAAAGGTATATCCAAGTTCTAGAACAACATATGCTCCCATCCAGACATCGTCTCTTTCAGGGAAGACCTTGCATTTTCCAGCATGACAATGCCAGACCACATACTGCATCAATTACAACATCATGGCTGCGTAGAAGAAGGATCCGAGTACTGAAATGGCCAGCCTGCAGTCCAGATCTTTCATCCATAGAAAACATTTGGCGCATCATAAAGAGGAAGATGCGACAAAGAAGACCTAAGACAGTTGAGCAACTAGAAGCCTGTATTAGACAAGAATGGGACAACATTCCTATTCCTAAACTTGAGCAACTTGTCTCCTCAGTCCCCAGACGTTTGCAGACTGTTATAAAAAGAAGAGGGGATGCCACACAGTGGTAAACATGGCCTTGTCCTAACTTTTTTGAGATGTGTTGATGCCATGAAATTTAAAATCAACTTATTTTTCCCTTAAAATGATACATTTTCTCAGTTTAAACATTTTGATATTTCATCTATGTTATATTCTGAATAAAATATTGAAATTTGAAACTTCCACATCATTGCATTCTGTTTTTATTCACAATTTGTACAATGTCCCAACTTTTTTGGAATCGGGTTTGTATCTGTCTGTCTGTCTGTCTGTCTGTCTGTCTGTCTGTCTGTCTGTCTATCTATCTGTCTGTCGGTCTGTATCTATATCTGTCTGTCTGTCTGTCTATCTATCTACCTGTCTGTCTGTCTGTCTGTCTGTATCTATATCTGTCTATCTATCTACCTGTCTGTCTATCTGTCTGTCTGTCTATCTGTCTGTCTGTCTGTCTGTCTGTCTGTCTGTCTGTCTATCTGTCTGTCTGTATCTATATCTGTCTGTCTGTCTTTCTATCTATCTACCTGTCTGTCTGTCTATCTATCTGTCTGTCTGTCTGTATCTATATCTGTCTGTCCGTACTTACTGTAAACATATTTACCCACCCAATAAACTGTGATTGTTCACTTTAAGTATCAATCAGATGCCCCTTTCCTGTCTAAGCGGATGGTTTACTCCAGGATAAGCTGCAGTAAGACCTATTGATTGGCTTTGGGAGGCTACTACGTTCCTAACAGGCTATGGGACTTACACCACAAGCAGAAAGTTTTTTTTAAAGTTTTTAAAACAATAATTTTATTTCCTGTGAGTCTTCTGTTTTTATGTGACCATTTGAGAGTCTACAAAACTAGATGTAACTGGTTTTTAGAACAAAATCTTTTTGAGGGGAGAAAAAAAATCATTTCGAGAGCAACTGTACTCAAAGTGGCAGGCACTGCTCTTATAGTGAAATGACTGAAAGCGGCTGTCAGAGGTGTAATTGCATTCTAAGTGTAAAACCCAAGCACATTGGATTACACGGCAGTATGTAGCAAAGCTAATTGAGTTTTGGTCCTGCTGGCACATGTGTGCTGGAAACATTTACCCAACATTACCACCCATTAGACTCCACACAGCCCAGAGTCTGGCAGCATAGTGGCAGAGGATTGTGATGCCTTCCTGCAAGGGTGGATTTATCTGCTCTGAATCCCAAGAGCAACCGCCTCTAGCTTTTGCTGCACTATGCAAAAATACTACATTAATTATCCACATGTGCATGTGACAAGAGGAACTTCTGAGGGAATATAAAGGTCATAAATGAAAACACAATATAATCCTTGTAGTTCCTCACTGTCAGGCTCATGTGTGTTTGTTCAAAATTTTAATGATACTGTATGGGCTATATCTCCATATATGATATTTTACCATGTTTAAATTCATTCTGCAGATCCCCCTCCATAATCAGATTAAATCTCAGCCTGTTCATCAAATGATGTTGTCAGCCATTATATATGGAATACATTTGGGACAATATGAACTCCATGTAATGGGGAAGGCTCAGATGTACGTGGTACTTCAAGTAATGGACAATGAAATATTAGATACTACAAGGATGATGGTGTACATTACCAACAAAGTGAGATATATTACAACCTATTGATTTTACTCTGAGCTATTATGTTGCATGTGTATCAAAATCAAATATTTACACACATGACATTTGGGGTCACTATTTAATATCCCATGTCCTTTACAGAAAGTACTCTGGAAGTTCTACGGTTTTATCATTCTTGCCATTGTTAACTAAAATTAAAATAAAACTGAAACTATGAAAATTGTTGATTTGTTACTATTAATTTAAATAAAATTACAATTAAATAAAATATAAAAAATAGATGAAAAACTTCAACCTAAAAACCTGTTATATTAAAAAAAATTAAAAAAATTTTAAGCTCAGATAAAATAGATTTATGTTGAAGTACTAAAATTTCTACAACTAAAACTGAAATAAAAATAAATGTTAAAAAAAATAAATTAAAATGACCGACAAACTTAATTAAACTTACGCTAAAATTAAATTAAAAACTTAAATTATAGCTGAATAAATATACAAATTAATATTATAACAGTAGTCCAAAAGTCTGAGACAATTATATTATACATACCGATTTATTTAAACCAGGACATAAACAGAAAGTTGGAGACTTTGAAATTGAAATTATTATTTTTTCCTGGTCACTAACCAATTTTTTTTAATGAATATAATATAATATAATATAATATAATATAATATAATATAATATAATATAATATAATATAATATAATATAATATAATATAATATAATATAATATAATATAATATAATATAATATAATATAATATAATATAATATGAAGTAACAGTCTTAGACTATTTGACCCTACTGTCTGCAATGGTACTGAATAATTTCTGAGTATATAACAGTATTGCCATTGTACGTACATGCCTCCCAAAAAATTTAAACTATAGTAATACCAGAATACTTTTTTGTAAGCAATAGCTTGATTAATTCATTAATTACTTTAACATTAACCCACTGATAGTATCTTCTTCCGAATGTTTTCTTTCACTCCTGCAATATCTTTGACTCTCTTTGTGTTCCTGCAGCAGGCAGCATTGTTTCTCTCTGCCTCACTATCCACGTCTCTGTCTCTCGCTCTCTTTGGCAGGCTGCTGTGTGCCGTGCACAGGCACAGGCCGGCTCTGTGGGGAGGCTGATCTAGTTATATAACAGTCGGTGCAGCCGTTGTCTGCTGGAAGATGAGCATGCAGGCATCCCTGTTACATAAGCCTGTTAGGATCATATTGTCACACTGTGGATCATTCACAATGCAGTGTCCTTGCTACTGTGCTTGCCCTCTATCTCTCGCTCTTGGGAAAGAAAACCCAACAAAAGGGTGGTCCAATACAGTTCAAAGAGCGTGAACTGTGCAATCACGGTTCTGCAGATCTCTGTAGATGTCTTTGACCCCCCACCCACGCGGCCGTCACGCACCTCACAGCCACACGCCCAGTCAAGTGTCCTGTTTGACTCAGGCGTGGACGGCGGCTGTCATGACGATGGAGCCAACAGCCCTCTCGTTCTCCACGGGGAGTCTGAACGACAGTGGCATGCAGTGACAGGATCAGGCAGCTGCGGGCTATGACTCATCATCTGAATGCCAGGTGAACTTTACCGGACACTCAAGAGTCTCCAGGAGTCCGTCTAAGCCTTCTAAATACACAGCGCTGACCCCACTGAGCTGGCGAGAGTCTCACCTTATCTCTTCGCTAATTTTAGAGCCAACACGTTGACCTATTCAACAGCAAGACATTCAGTCTGACATTATTGTGGCATCACTGGGTATTACAGTGGGAACACGAACAATAATGCACTGGTTTTGTCACGCAATGTCGCTCTAATTGACCCCATGGTGACCTTCTTATGTATTCAAGTTTTGCTAGTTTTCACTCAGTTCCTCAAGCAACACTTTTGTGCTTCCTTAAAAGTAATTTGACTCTTTTGAAATAAATATAAAAAAGAATAATAAGTTAGAGGCCCAGCAGGGGTAGAGTTGAACTAAAACTAAATTTAATCTAAAACTATCCAAAACCAATTTTGTTAATTGAACTATAACTGAAATAAAAGTAAAAAAAAAAATAAAGTAAAAAAATAAACTTAAAAACCTATTAAAAAAAGAAAGAAAAAAAGGTAACTTGGCTTGGTAGTGTACTAAAATGACAAACACTAAAATATATATAAATTAAGATTAAGATCAAATTTACAGTAAATGAAAGAAATAAAAATAATAATAAAAATTATAAACACCTAACAAACAAAGTAAACAATGTAAAAATCAAATTGAAAACTTAAAATATTAATAAATATTATAATATTATATAAAAAATAGTCTTAAAATAACACTGGGTATTATCAGATGTCATTTGATGGTATTTGGTATACAGTGGAGTCCAAAAGTCTGAGACCACATTAAAAGTCTGCTATTCAAAATCTTTGGGGATTTTGAAAATTATTATTATTCTTATGCATTCAAGTTTTTCTAGTTTTTGCTCAGTTCCTCAAGCACCACTATTGTGCTTCCTTGAAAGTAATTTGACTATTGTGAAATAAATATAAAAAAGCATAATAACAGGTTGGAGGCCCAGCAGGCGTAGAGTTTGGAAAGCTATATTTATGCTCAGTAATTAAACTGTCCTTGGGGTATCGACCCAGCACTGTATTTGCATCTGTTAAACAAAGGATTCCTTTGTCAACCGTTTGTCATATGGTAGTCAGGGTGACTGTGTTTAGATTCATAGAGTGTTGTGAATATTATAGTATATTCAGAGACAAACAACAGAACAGATACCCAAGCTTCATTGTGTTTCGTGGAACTCAACACGGTATGGGAATTTTTTAAGGCTAAAAGGTGTTAAAAGGTGGGTCAATGAGGAAGAAATCTGTTTGGAAATATAAATCCAACAGGGAAAGTGAAAAGACAACTTATTCCCAACAGGTATGGTGTTGCTTTGAGCTTTTTTAGCACTTTTTTCTTGGGAATTGGTATACAAAGGGCTTTTGGAAAGTTTAGGGAAAACACTGAGTGATAATTTGCTACTCAGGTTTGTTTTTATAATATACTTGGGCATAATGTTCTGGTTTACTTTCCCTCCATGCCCCTGGGAAAGGGTTAAATGAATTAAAGTCCACGCTGATGGTTAACCCTACTAATAGTACCCATGTGGGCCATGCTACCATTAGTGCAACTGAGAAGCTTCAGTCCTACTAAAGAGTACAACTGAGTCAGGGAATTGTGGGAATAGTGCTGACATATGCAACCCAGTATGCATCCCCCAGACGGGCCAGCTCATGAAACACTTGCTCTGGATGTGTTAATGCATTCTCACCCTATTAATACATAAAATATGTGACGATGATTACAGTTAAATCAGTTTAGCTGATATTCCACAAACAATTAGAAGTAATATCAATTATTTGAAATTATTAGGAATACTGTACATATGGACCACAAAACCAGTCATAAGGCTCAATTTTTATTTTATTTTTTAAATTGAGATTTATACATCATCCGAAAGCTGAATAAATAAGGTTTGTTAGGATAGGACAATATTTGGCTGAGATACAACTATTTGAAAATCTGGAATCTGAGGGTGCAAAAAACAAATAATTTAATAATAATAATAATAATAATAATAATAATAATAATAATAATTAAATAAAATATTGAGAAAATTGCATTTAAAGTTGTCCCAGTGAAATTCTTAGCAATGCATATTACTAATCAAAATTAAGTCTTGATATATTTATGGAAGGAAATTTATAAAATATCTTCATGGAACATGCTTTTTACTTAATATCCTAATGATTCTTGTCATAAAAAAAAAAATAGATAATTTTGTCCCATTATATTGTTGGCTATTGCTACAAATATACCCATGCTACTTATGACTGGTTTTGTGGTCCAGGATCATGTGTGTGTGTGTGTGTGTGTTTATTACATTGATTGTATATATTATCTACACAAATCATATTTACTCATCCTCATATTGTTAGAAACCCATACGATAGAGATATCATTATACATTATTGCATTTTGTAAAAATATAATACTGCAGACAGAAAATAGCAAATCAAAGGGGTTAAGAGTGAGTAAATGAAGATAGAATTTTCATTTTGGGTAAACTGCCCCTTTAAAATAGTAATATATACCAAAATATATATGAGAAAGAAGACAAACACAGGAATATTGATTGCTAATAATATCAATAGACAACTTTTTCAGGGTCCCCTTGAAATGAAGAATACCGGGACAAGGAATTTTTGGAATGTTCCATGACGTCACCTCGCGGTGGCTGACAGCGAGGAGGGAGCTAAAAATTAAGGTACTTTCTTCGGCCAATGAGCGTCGCGGAAGTATACTACCTCATGATTATTAATCACCCCCAGAACTGCGAGAGCATGGGAGGGGGCGGGGCCCCCGGGGCGTCGCGTGTAGGGTGGTGCGGTGTGAATTGTTTGCGTTGAGCGACACTGTGGCTGTTGTTGTTGCGCTGATCAGCTGAATGCATGATTGCGCTTCCAGTTTGACAAGCAGGAGGGGAAGCCCTGTTGGCTCGCGAGCGTCCAAATAACGCCGAGAGAGGCGTCAGCAGCGATTCCGTTTGACAAGCGATGGGATGCGGACCGCGGACCACGGCACGCTGCCCTGGAGAGTAAATGGCCACAGCAACACCAACAGCTGTGTCAGGTATGGTCTAGCGTGTACATTTTTTGTGTTTTACATATACGTCTTAGTCGAGATTGAATTAGTAAAGATAATTAGTAAGTATTTTCGTTTGACGTCTCGATTAGGCAGGAATAACATTTTATGAAGTCTGCTAGTAAAACTTAGACGTGGCGTTTTACAGGAATTACTCTTTTAAGTGAAATTCGTAGAAACTGTTACACTTTTCGTATTTTAAATATGAAGATTGACTTCCTGTAAACAATGCGGCACAATATGAGTCAAATCAGCTGTGTGGATTTTTCAAACAAGTTGGGAAATGTAGCACAGGCACACATTTTCAGCCCATGGTTTCGTCCCGACGGTCAGCCAAGAATAACGTTTTGCTACATTAGAGTAACATGGCAAACCACACGCCGCAGGAATCTAACGCTCTTTCCTAATTCTTGGAAATGACAGAAGATAGACGGAGTCCCCTGTGTGTGGGGTATACAGGGAGCACTGGACGTTTGCTCATGGAGAAAAGATGCTTAAAGGAGTGTTTCACTTAAAAACTGCAATTGCTGTAACTATTCACCCTCATGTTGTTCCAAACTCGACTTACTTTCTTCCGTGGAACACAAAGCGAGGTGTGAGCCGAAGCAGGATGTTAGGGACTGACAGCCTCAGTCACCATCCACTTCCATTTAATCTTTTTTTTTTTTTCCAGTGAAAGTGAGGCTGTCATTCTTCCTAACATCTCATTAAATAAAGTCATACAGGATTGGAAGGTTATGAGGCTCAGTAAAATTTAGGAGAACTATTATTTTAAAACCTCATTTCCATTTATTCTGATAGATTTCTGTGAGGAACAGTTCAAAAATGGCATGCAATGAAAATTCACCCTTGTGTTTTCTAAATCTTTATAGATATTATTGTGAACTATCTGTGTATATGTTTAATTTTTTTTAGAAATGTTTTGACCTCGTAATGTTTAATGAAAATGTCATAATTGGCCTTTTTTGTTGACGTATGCAGGATTTATCCAGTCATTTGATCCGATAAAACCCTGCCCCTTCAAGCTCAGGTTCCTCTGCCTCTACTTTTGAGTGCTGCACCCGCATCTCAAAATCTTAAGCATAGAACCAAGTTTCTGCCCTACATTTTCTTTTTCGATAGGCTAATCCATTTTGTGTATGTCACAATAAGGAAGAAAAGATCTGATGCTACTTCTGTTTCATTGTGACTTTAAAATCAACATTGGTTTAAAAAGTAATGTTATAGTGTGGGAGATTTGCTGTGTCATAGTTATCTTATTATGATCATATATCTTATATTGTGATTTATATAATCATGGTTATCAGTTGTCAACCAGATGATTTATATCCTCACATATATTAATTCTGAACCATTCAAGTTCATTCAGTTAGTTTTGCCGGTGTTAATGTCATCATGCATTTGAACAGTACTGTATATGTTCCATATGCACGGTTCTTGATGTCCGCATTTGATTCCGGCTGGTTTTGTTTGGAGTCAACTCTCTAATGTGATGCAAACTGTTTCCATCATATCAAGTAACATGAAAAACTTGGCTTCGTTTGCCTCAGACACACTTGGCTAGAGCTAGTTTCTTTTAATGCAGTGTGTAGTGGTGAGGAGGGAGAGCTTTTAATGATATTATTTTTGAGTGTATCAGCACAAAGCGAAGAACTCTGCGATTGAGACGTGTTATTGCTTGAACTAGAGCTGAAGGGAGGAATGGTGTTGGCCTCTTTCCTTTTTTTGTTTACCATATTGTCACAATGGTTTGAATGTATCATAAGCAACACTTTTGTAAAGAGGGACAGTTTGTTTTTCTGATACCCAGGAAAAATGTTTGCTTTTAGCCTGCTAATTTGGAGTTACACTGCAGTCTGCATTAAAGAATCCATTTTTTTTAAGCTTTAATCTTTCTTAAATGGACTAGAGACTAAATTACTCATTGTCTCTGTATGGCACTATATGCAGTGCATTAAGTTAGACCGCTTTTCATTTTCATTATGAATACTTGTATGCAATTTGGAATACTTTTAAGTGATTTTTTGGCAACAGTGACTGAAAACAATGTGTTGCTAGCTGATGTGAGCAAACTTTCAGGTGTGATCATGGAAAATATTTATAACGCTTGGATGGATAGTTCACTCAGAAAAATGAAAGTTCTGTCATTTATTTACTCCCCTTCATGTCATTCCTAACTTGTATGCTGTTATTTTTCCTGTGGACTAGAAAATAATTTATGGAAATCTTGTTTATGGTCTTTTTCCATAAAAAACAATTGATCAATTGTATCAATTGATTTGTTGAAAACAACTCATTCAATATGGACTCCTTGCATTTGAGAATGCCTACTTCCATTCTATGCATGCTATAAAGTATATATACTATATAGTATGCAAAAAATAGTATATAATGTGCCAAACTGAATACACAGTATTTCTAAAATGATATAAGTAAATAAATACCCAAATAAATACTTCCACAATATAGCCTACTATTTTCCACATAGAAAATGAAGTTTAGAATGACATAAACATGAGTAATTAATGACAAAATATAGATTTTTTGGTGAACTGTCCTTTTAATAATTTTCATAGATGGCTCTATTATGTTGAAGTAAACTATATTTCTAAAGAAACAGAATTTTAATTGCGTATCTTCCTTCTAATGGTTTCATTAGAAAAGAGCATGGCAAGGTCAAAAAAACATTTGTAACTTTTGTAGTCAAACTCTCTTGAAATCCACTGAGGTTGTGGAGGTTAACGGCCGTGTGTCGCCAGTAAGTGTGAGAGAATCTTTAATGACCATTGCTTACCTCGTTAGGCAAGACACCGCAGCACCTGTGGTGCGCACTAACCATCAGACTAATGAGCTGTTGGCGGAATTTCGTCTTGAAGTTTTCCCTGGCTTTAACTGCTCCATTTCCATTTCTTTCACATGTAAAATGGAGGACATGAAAGATTTGTCTCAGTAAAACAATGGCATTGAAATTCACACTGTGAGGGAAAAATAATAATGTTCTCTGCTGATGTTAATGTCCTTTGTTTCATGCCAGCATGCCACACGGGCACCATCAGTGGCGGATGGCATGAAGTGTTGTAGATCTGAGGAAGAGCTCACTGGCCATTATCACAGTATGTGCCTAGTGCCTTGTCCTTATCAGCCCTCACGGCTTCTCTTTTCTCCTTTTCACCTCATCCTCAAATTTATTCACATACATAAACGCACTGGCTGGACATCAAGTTCACCGCTTGCTTCTCCTCTGGCCACACTCTTTTAGCAAGGTGTTATTTTTTTTTTTTTTTAACTTTCTCTACCTAAGACATGCTGCAGTAAAAATGCTTAGGCACATTTTAAATGTTGCTTGAATGCAGAGATACATTCCTCCAAAATAACAATTCTTAAAAATTAGCTGGCCAGAAAAAAAATCTGTTCTGATTTTGACACTGATTATTAAGTTTTTTAGCAGGTCCATCACTTATAAAGTTCTACAAATCATTGTAGATGATTTGTATATTATAGATGTAAACTTTCATGTTCTTTTATTAACTATTCTGAGTCTGACTCATTTTGTAATGCTTTAGTCCAGTGGTTTTGAAACATTTTGAGGCTTTAGCAATGTTATTTTAGTATTATTGATATACTGTTACAGTTTTGTTAATTTAGAATTAGATTCAATTTTGTTTAACTTTTTTTTTAGTTAAAGTTTTAGTAAATTTGTTGTGTTTTGTCATTTAGATTTTTTTATATTTATATACACTCAATTCATTTTTTTGTTCATTTTTAGTTTATTTAATTCTAGTTGTTTTGGAATGTAAAGTTAAACTAAATGGAAATGAGAAATGTTGCACTGGCAGCTAGCTAAAATATAGTCAGTTAACCATTTATTTAAGTTAACATGTATATAGTTTCAGGTAACAAAAATGTTTTCTCAAGATTTTAGTTTTAATGATAATATCCCTGTTTAACAGGGTTTCTTACTGTTAAAAACTATCGCTGTACATAATATTGCAGTTAATGAATTGTCCGTCGTGATTTCTGACCAGTTTTTACCAAGCAGAATGATTATCAAATTTGGTCAGTGTGAATGGAAAGAAATTGTGTGGAAATGTAGAGTACACTTAACTTTAACACATTTTACGTTATTTAAATGCAAATTTCTGTATTGCAGTAGACAGTAAAAGTTATAATATAATCTGTAATTTTAATATTGTATTACATTTTTCTATATTTATATTTTCATAGAAGTGCAATAATATTAAACAATTCTGTATTCCTAATGCTATTTGGATAAACTGAAAAAATATGGACTTTCCAAATGGACTCTGGATGGTTTATATACAAACTGCTGGGTGGTTTGCAAGAGTTTACATTTTGTTTAGAAATGTTCCAAATATCTGAAATGTAGGAAAGTATTCTTTAGGGACACCGTATCAGCAGCGCAGTAGGAAAACAGAATCATCATCCTGTCAGGTATGTTATTGCAGAAAGATAAGAACTTAGCCGTTATCTTAAACAAACCAAACTGATTAAATGTCCAGTCATCACACCACACTGTTCCCTACTGAGGGTCCTCCAGTGATGTAAGACAGCCTGCGAAGAGAGGAGAAATGAATGGGAATGTCTGGAAAGGGTAGCAGGTGCTATAATTCCACAGTGAATGAGCCTGATATCCCTCGTCGTCCATCAGTCAGGGACTCACTCGGTGTTTGCCATGCCACAGGGAAAAATGACACCTGAACGCTTACTCCCTGCTCTTTGATTTACTGCCTGATGAGTAGCAAAGCTCTGGGAGATCCACTGATCACTGGGCTTTCATTTTTATTTATTTTTTCTCCACCTTTCACATCCACCAGTGCTGAGCATTTTGCACTTGTTTTCAGGAGCAGGAAATGACAACCTTCTGTTTTTTGCTTTCAAAAGAATGCCTCTGGTATAGTAATGTAATGGCAAGAGGACAGGAGGTGATTGTCACCATCGTCTCTAGTCTGGCACCTCCCTCATGTTGGCATCCTGTTTATTAAAACATTCGTGCTGCTGGAGAAGCACATATAGAGTTGGGCCTGAGATCTGAGAACAAAGCTAAAACTATTTTACATTTTAATTCAATGATAAAATATATTATTGTTTTAAACAAAAACTAAATTTAATGTTTGATTAGCTTTTACTTTTATATTTTCAGTTACCTCTTTGCAGTTTTAGTTTGTTTTAGGAATTTGTTATGTGATTTGGTTTTTTATTATTTATTTTTTTGATTAATTTTAGAATTTTAACTTTTAATTAATTAAAACTATTTTTAATAGCTTTAGTTTTAGTTAAAAATGACAACACTGGCTTCCACTGAAGATAAGATGATAATATAAATAATAAAATGTGTAATGAATTTACCATACTGTATTTAACATCAAATTTATGTTGAATGAGAAAGTATTGCGAAATATTTTGTTAATATAATATAATATAATATAATATAATATAATAAACTTTGAATTTGTGTTGAATTTGAAAATACTTCTTTTGGATTTTGGACCCTAGTATTGGCATGTTGTGTTTTGCATGCATCACCAGTTGTCTTTTTCTGTTGCCTTTATGAATTTATTCCACTTTTGGTCAGTTTACCCCAATAGTTGCCATTTACGCACTATTACTGCACACTTTACAGTGAATAAGCATGTGTGCCCACAGCTGCAATGGGTTAATCATTAGTCCTTCCACAACAGTTCCACATACCAGTTTGGGTGCTGTCACATACTTGACTATCCACATTCCAACCACTCTCTCTACATCGTACTTTAACAAGTCAACGGCTTTAGCTTCACAATGCATAACATCAATGAGATTTTGTGTTGATCTTTGGGGTTTCAGAGTGTTTGAAAGTATATTTTCAGTTCATAGTTTTTGTATTGTGTTGGACGTTTTTCTCTTCTTGGTTAAGCCTTGATAGTAATATTTAAGGGATAGTTCACCCAGAAATTAAAATTGTCATTAATTACTTTCCCTCATGTTGTTCCAAACCCATAAGACCTTCAGAACACAAAAATGAAAATTAGCCCATAAATTACTCACCCTCAAGACATCCTAGGTGTATATGACTTTCTTCTTTCAGACGAATCTTCTCGGAGTTATATTAAAAATTGTCTTTGATCTTCCAGGCTGTTTAAAGGCACTCAGCGGTTGTTGCAGTACATCAGTCCAGAAGAAGTAAAATAAAAAGCGCACATCCATAATAAAAAGTGTCTCACACAGCTCCGGGGGGTGAACAAAGTCCTCCTGTAGCGAACTCGATGCGTTTTTGTAAGAAAAATATCCATATTCAAAATGTAATAATCACTTTAATGTCGCTTGCTCCAACAGTTGTACACGGAAGCAGCTCCGGACGGATGACGTATGGGGTCAGCGTTGTGCATGCGCTGGTGAGTCTCGTGAAAACCAGTGTTTGTTAACAGGAGCAAGGGAAAACCAGTCTCCTCTTGGCTTATATCGAAATCCTCTGATATTCTTCTTTACAAATCCTCATTTTGTACTTCTAATTAGAGACCGTTGTTTTGTTTTGATCTCTCCGCTGCGCTTTTGCGTTAGTCACTTCTAAGCAGCGCAAAGCCAACCTCATATGTCATCTGCCCGGAACTACTTTCGTTTACAACAGTGATCGCAAGCTAGGTTAAATTGATTATTACATTTTATATATGGTTATTCTTCTTCAAAAACGCATCGATTCGCTACAGGAGGACTTTGTTCACCCCCCAGAGCCGTGTGAGACACTTTTTTTTATTAAGGATGGGTGCTTTTTATTTCATTTCTTTTGGACTGATGCACTGCAACACCCGCTGAGTGCCATTAAACTGATCAAAGACAATTTTTAATAGTCTGAAAGTCATATACACCATTTATATATGATGACTCAAGGGTGAATAATTTGTGCTAATTTTCATTTTTCGGTGAACTAACCCTTTAAGATGTTTTTTATGAAATCCAAGAGCTTTCTGACCCTGCATAGACAGCAACGCAACTACCACATTCAAGACCCAGAAATGCTGTAAGGACATCGTTAAAATAATCCATGTGATATCAATGGTTCAACCATAATTTTATGAAACTGTCATTGTGGTACTCTCGTGAACATGCATCGAAGACTGACACAGAAGAGAAGAAATTGTTGAAAAAAGTCATTATTTTTGTTTTCTTTGTGTACAAAGGTATTCTTATACCGTCATAAAATTAAGGTTGAACCACTGATGTCTGTGACTATTTTAACAATGTCCTTACTACCTTTCTGGGCAAAAAAACATGGTAGTTGAGATTTCATCAAAAATATCTTAATTTGTGTTCCAAAGATAAACAAAGGTCTTTGGAAGCACATCTTAAAGAAGATGTGCTGCTCAGATCTCGAAACACTCTTCATTAACTGCAAGCCGTTCTATTCGCCGCGGGAGTTTCACTCGTTCATTCTGGTGAGTGTTTATATCCCTCAGCAAGCGCACGTAAGTCTGGCTTTACAGAAACTCGCTGACCAGATTACAGAGACAGAACAACAACACCCGGACTCTGTTTTAATCATTCTTGGGGACTTTAATAAAGCCAATCTCTCCCGTGAACTGCCAAAATACAGAGAGCATGTTACATGTCCCACCAGAGACAGTAATATATTGGATCACTGTTACACCACGATAAAGGATGCATATCACTCTGTTCCACGAGCAGCTTTGGGACTGTCTGATCACTGTCTGGTTCATCTTATACCAACCTACAGGCAGAAACTTAAATCTGCTAAACCTGTAGTAAAGACTGTAAAGAGATGGACCAACGAAACAGAGCAGGATTTACAAGCCTGTTTTGACCTCACTGATTGGAGTGTTTTTGAAGCTGCTACCACCAATCTGGACGAACTCACAGAGACCGTAACATCATATATTAGTTTTTGTGAGGATATATGCATTCCTACCAGGACTTATTTAACATTCAACAATGATAAGCCATGGTTTACAGCAAAACTCAGACATCTTCGTCAGTCCAAAGAGGATGCCTACAGAAATGGGGACAGAGTCTTGTACAATCAGGCCAGGAACACACTGAACAAAGAGATTAGAGCGGCTAAAAAGACCTACGCTAAAAAGTTGGAAGACCAGTTTACTTCCAACGACTCAACTTCAGTGTGGAGTGGACTGAGAGCCATCACTAATTACAAGACACCATTCTCCTGCACTGAGGCTAATCAACGACTTGTTAACGACCTGAATGAGTTTTATTGTAGATTTGAAACCCCCAACACCCATTCTGACCATCTCTCTACACAACTGTTAACACCTCCTGCAATCACCCTCTCCACACCTCCTGCTCTTCAAATCTGTGAAGATGATGTGCGCCAGGTCTTCAGGAAGAACAAAAGAAGAAAAGCACCAGGCCCAGATGGCGTTACACCAGCCTGTTTGAAAACCTGTGCTGACCAGCTGGCCCCCATCTTTTCACAGATCTTCAACAGATCTCTGGAGTTGTGTGAAGTGCCTTCCTGCTTCAAACGCTCCACCATCATCCCCATTCCAAAGAAACCCAAGATTACAGGACTTAACGACTACAGACCTGTGGCTCTAACATCTGTCGTCATGAAGTCGTTTAAAAAACTGGTTCTGGTTCATCTGAAGGACACCACTGGACCCTTACTGGACCCCCTGCAGTTTGCTTACCGAGCAAACAGGTCTGTGGATGATGCAATCAACATGGGATTGCACTTCATCCTGCAACATCTGGACAAAACAGGGACTTATGTGAGGATCCTGTTTGTGGACTTCAGTTCGGCTTTCAACACCATCATCCCAACAGTCCTCCAGACCAAACTGACCCAGCTCTCTGTTCCTAGTTCTATCTGTCAGTGGATCACCAGCTTTCTGACAGATAGGCAACAGCTAGTGAGACTGGGGAAATTCATGTCCAACAGCTGCTCGACCAACACTGGTGCCCCTCAGGGATGTGTTCTCTCCCCCCTGCTCTTCTCGCTGTACACCAACGACTGCACCTCAAAAGACCCCTTTGTCAAGCTCCTGAAGTTTGCAGACGACACCACACTCATCGGTCTCATCCAGGACGGTGACGAGTCTGCTTACAGACAAGAGGTTGAGCAGCTGGCTGTCTGGTGCAGTCTTAACAACCTGGAGCTGAACACGCTCAAAACAGTGGAGATGATCGTGGACTTCAGAAGAAACCCCCCTGCACTCCCCCCACTCACCATCATGAACAGCACTGTGGCTGCAGTGGAGTCATTCAGATTCCTGGGAACCACCATCTCTCAGGACCTGAAGTGGGACAATCACATTGACTCCATTGTTAAAAAGGCCCAACAAAGGCTGTACTTCCTTCGCCAGCTGAGGAAGTTTAACCTGCCACAGGAGCTGCTGAAACAGTTCTACTCAGCCGTCATTGAGTCTGTCCTGTGCACTTCAATAACTGTGTGGTTTGGTTCAGCTACAAAATCAGACATCAGAAGACTACAGAGAACGGTTCGGACTGCTGAAAGGATTATTGGTACTCCCCTGCCCACCCTTCAAGAACTGTATACATCCAGAGTGAGGAAAAGGGCTCAGAAAATCACTCTGGATCCCTCACACCCAAGTTACCCCATCTTTGAACTCTTGCCATCTGGCCGGCGCTTCAGAGCTGCAAATACCAGGACAGTCAGGCACAAGAACAGTTTCTTCCCCCAGGCAATCTACCTCATGAACAGTTAAATGTTCCCCACTTATACAATAAAAAAAAATGTGCAATATCCTTATATTTATTTGTTACCCCTTCATCCTAGTACATCCCTGCATCTTACTCAATCCAATTCCATTATCATTTATAGCACAATTGTTTATACACTTATTTATCTGCAAAGGGTTTTTATTTTTTATTTTTTTTGACTGTGTGTTGTTGTCTTTTGTGTACTGGAAGCTTATGTCACTAAAACAAATTCCTTGTATGCGCAAGCATACTTGGCAATAAAGCTCTTTCTGATTCTGATTCTGATTCTGAATGACATGAGGGTGAGAAATTAATGACAGAATTATCATTTTTGGGTGAACTATACCTTTAAGGCCTTTGTTGATCTTTAATTTTAAGTCTGTGTTTTATTATTGCCATTTAGGCTAACACTAATGTAAAATTTCAAACAATTGCAATCTTAAAGGTATCAACGTGACTATTGTTCATTTGTTGGTCTGACAAAGTGAGATAGAATAAAATAAAGTAATTTATTTTCAGTGAGAGTTAGCAACGTAAGAAGGGGTTGGCGACCATTGATAATGCATTGTGGGCATGCCCACTGTGGAAAAAGTTTTGAAAAGTTTAACTTTATGCAAATGAACAACATAAAACATTTGGAGTGTAATTGGGGTGAGTTTTCTTTATGCCTTGAAAATGGCTCATGACTTTAAATTGCATCATTCTATGCACAACCCTTTAATATCATTTATAATTAATATCATTTAGCAGTGTCTCATTGTGCAAAATTTGGGTCAGGTGTTTGTTTTATGCTGTGCAGTTGTTAAACATCGTCTGGCATGATCCCAGGGCACTGTTGGCTACCACTGCTGATGAGGATTGAATTTCCTTGTCTGGTACTGGCAAGGATGGCCAGCTCCCGTAATGCAAATAACTATGGGCATGGCCAACATTAATGACAGGCTAAACAATAACACATCATTGCTTTCTATTTTTTGTATTGCATGTTTATTAAAGCAGGCAGACATAGATCAGGAATTATAGCTTATGAGTTAATGAAGTAGGAGCAATAATTCCTCACTCTTTCCTCAGGTCCCTTGTTCTTTTTATTACTGGTGTTTTTATTGGTGTTCTCTTAAAGGTTCATATTTTGTCCTGCACAGTTTCATGACATCAAATGGCTCCCGTTTGTCAGAGGCTGTCCTAGGCCATATCCAAAAAAAAAAAAAATACTTCTATTGCCAAAAGTAAAATCGTCACAGTTTATGCAGTGTAGTGACAACCAACTAAGCTGTAACAACTTAATATTAAAGGAATAGTCCCAAAAATGAAAAACTGAAGGAAATTTACCCCAAATCTGTTTCAGTGAGGAAACAAACTCATCTACATTTTGGAGACATTTAGCATTACATTACTTGCTCACCAATGAATCCTCTGCAGTTTATGGGTGCCATCCAAACAGCTGATCAAAGTAATCTGCATGACTAAAGTCAAATAATTAATGTCTTGTGAAGTGAAAAGCTATGTGTTTGTAATAAACAAATTCATCGTTAAAACATTCTTAAATTCCTTTAAGCATTGTAAAAGACTGCTATTTTTATTCCGTCAAATTTTTGCCAGACTTTAAGGGAGGTACTTGGTGTTTTATGTGTTTTCCCAACAGTAAAAATAATAATAATAATAATAATGTTGAAAGTTTGGTGTAAATTTGACAGAATTTTTTTTTTTAGTTTAGTTTAGTTTTGCATCCCTAAAGATGTCATTGCCACAACTCAATATGCATTTTTATTATACCAGTGGCTAGCTCTCTTGCTCAGTTGAACCTTACGAGTCTGCATATAAATATTTCGGTTCAAGGACAGAATTCAATCCAATAGGGTTGATTTTGGGTTGATGTACTTTGGAATATCTTCCAGACTGACTTTGTTTACTGTCACAGAGTTACCCAAAAGTAATGTTTCAGTTATTTAGATTAGTCACAGCTGTGAGATTTGCTGGAGTGCAAAGACATTTGTCTGATGGGCTTTTGTCTGATGTTTGCGGTTTACTTGCATAATTATTGATTGGTCTGAAATGGATCGTATTGAACGGGAGGAGAACACTTGGCTCTTTCAGGTCTACACTGTTGTACTGTGATATTTTAAACTGTCTTATCTTATTGCTCTTAGGGTCAAATGTATACAATTTCCCAGAATCTGAGTGCTGACAACCAGGACTTGACTTCAACGTCATACAGAAATAAGATTCTCTACCCCAAGGAAAGTCGATCCAAAATCTCTAAGACTTCTCCGCCTCTTGTCCTTTTCTCCCTGAAAACATGTGTATCTGCATGTGTCTTCACGCTTGGCCTGGCCTAACTTCTTCCTTGAATATTGGAGAGATCTCTGCATGTGTGTGTGTGTGAGAGAGAGAGAGAGCGTGCAAGGCGCTTGACCATGGCTGAGCTCAGCAGTCAGAGACAGACACTCACTGTCTGTTTCACTCTCACACACATTCCTCCTCCCTACATCCCTTGCGGTCTTGCTAGAGATGGAATAATCTATGTATTTTCAAAATCTACAAAGTACAAATTACGTTTTCATGCGCAGTTATAATCAAACTACAGCAGATTTTTATTATCAAGATTATTATCAAGTTAGTGTACTCTAAACAGACCTATCACTAGTGCAGTGTCCGTTCTCGGGGCATATAAGCCCTGCCTGCGTGAGGCGCACCACTTCCGGCTCGCGCTGTTCTGTAGTTTATTAAAAGTTTAATAATTCTGAACGTGTCGCATGTCCATTTTGAACAAAAATGCGACACTGCACTCCCGAAGCTCAAAAAATGGTATTCCGACCTGCCCTAGTGAAAAATAATGTTGTTGTTGTTGTTTTTTCTCACCATAAACACAATCAAGCCTAGAAAAAACCCTTTAAACCCTGCTCTCAACTGTGTGGCTGGCTAACAGTATACCGCTGTAAAGGATTTTCGGGGGAAAAAAATGTATATCCAGGACTTATTAGTAGCTAGAAACATAATTAAATCATCCAAAATAGATAATAAATAAGCATGGTGGAGCAAAGGAATATGTAGAACTTGACTGGTGAATAATATGTTGTAGTTCAGTGGAAAGCGGTGCACTGATTTGGTGCGGGGCTGGCGATCGGCCCGTGTGTCTAGAGCTGCTTCTTATCTCTTTGCTCAGATGGAAGGAGGAGTTTAGGGGGCTTTGGCTGGTAAATCCCCAGGCACAGAGGGGATCAACAGCACCAGGCTGAGCTCCAGCAAAGCATCTCTGGCATCAGCTCTGTCATTAGCATGGGCCGCTTCAATTCCCTAAATCTCTGACGGGCCTCTCAGCGTGATCTAGTTGTGATATCCCGCACCTGTGATTTTGAGTTCTGCCTGTCTTTAAAGCCTCAAGGGGCTTGAGTTTTGCTGTGTGCACAAGTATGGTACTGTGGAAGACAATGGTTAGGACTGCAAAGTGGAGAACAAGTTGCACATTGTCTGAGGACATGATGTTTTATCCATTATTTGTTGTATATGCTGCACAGTTTGGTGCACAGGTTGCTGGAGCATCTGTGGCCCACCTTTGCATATTTGTATCAGGTGTCAGTCAGTTCCTGTCCTGGTTGCGGAGCCGCTGATGTTAAACTGCTAGTCTGAAACTATGTTGATGGTTACATAACCACACGTCCTACAAGTCGCTCGTTGCTGCAGCTGTCTGCCCAGCTGCCAGCAGTCAGAGAGCTGCCAAACTTCCTCGCAGTCCAACAGAAGCTGCCTATCGGACAGAAGCTGACTTTACACCTTCATTTGACAATCCAGTCTGTCACATCTCATGCCTTGTCTTAATGAATGATCAGCCCAGAAATACTTAGCCCTATAAGGTGTGTCAATGGATTATTTCATTTTTTAGTCATCATTTACTCAACCTCATGTCATTCCAGATCAGTGTGACTTTTTTTTCTTCTGTGGTTGATTGCTCTTTTCTGTGAAATTACAAGCATTGTGGACCGTAGCTTTCAAATTTCAAAAACATCATAGTATTGCTCTATACAAGTTTGTATGCTGTATTGCAAGTCTTCTATGGATAGCTTTGCATGAGAATCAGACTGTAATTTAAGTAATTGACTGTAAACTGTGACATCCCTCCTAGCTCTTTTAAGCAAGTTCACAAGAGAGAAGTATCAATGTGTAATTTGTGAAATTATTCTTTTTTTCAGTGAATCAATTGTTGAATGTTTAGATCACAAAGTAACTAATCCACTTCAAGTGAGTCAGTAATTCGGTCATGTTTTTCCTCTGGCAGCAATGATGTTTTAGTATTCAGTATACATTTATAGTTTTAAGTAATATTATGAATTACACTTTATTTTTATATTTTTAGTTTTCATCCAAATTTATTTTATTTTTATTTTATTTATTTTTTTAAATAACATGTCTGAATACTTTTATTTATGTCAGTTTTAGGTTTTCAGTTTTAGTTTAATTTCTCCTAGTCATTTTGTTTATTTAAATTATTTAGGCAAAATTTCTAATTTCCCTGTAGTTTAGGCTTTTCATCTTTTTTTGATTTGATTTGATTTTATTTTCAATTAACAAAAATGTTCTGTTTTAGTTAATGATAACAACGCTTCTTGGAGTTCATTTGTCAATATTTAGTTTTATTTCTCACACAAAGCTATCAAACGACTTCAGAAGCGTTATAGTGCGTTATAAGTCACATGGATCATTTTATGGTACTTTCATCATGATTTTGCATCATTTTTGCAGCTTGAAAGCTCCTGTCACCCTTGGAATTGAATGAAAAAAAGCAACCGTTTACGCTCTTCAAACTTTCTTTTCATGTTCCACAGAAGAAAGATTTGGAGCAAAATTATGACGTTTAATTTTTGGAAGCACCTGGTAGAAAAAGATACAAAGTAAATACTAGAAAAAATTACAGTATTTTGTGATTTGCACTCAAGCTCAATCAATGTGTAATGTACAATGGATTACCATAATGTACTTTTGTTTGCGTAGTGTGCGCTTTAGTATGTTTAAAGATCAGGTATCAGTTGGTATGTTATGTTGGTAATGACTGAGTGCGTCCTCCATCAGGTTAAATCATATTCATAAAAAAAATAGTCTGCGATGTCCTAAGAGTAATGTTGTGGTACTATCCTAATATCCTTTCAATTTTAAGGGTAGTGTACTCCCCCATGGCTTGCATCAGCACTGGTCAATGCATTGATTTCTATAAAGTGAAGCATCAGCTTCAGTTTTTCCCCCTTTTGTTTATCCCAGCGTTTACCCCTCACGTCACTAGCTCCGCCCTTGCACCATAGCTCGTGACCTGAAGAGAAGATGAGTCGTTTTGAGGGGGAAGGGAGGTTAACGTTTTTGATTAAGATTACTAGGGCACATGAATTTAAAAAAAAATTATGAAGGGCACAGATAAATTATTTATAATACACTACAGTATTCCATTAAAAAACAAGAATTTTCAGTTTTGATTTCATTGTGACTTTAAGTTAGAGCTACCTGCCCCTTGATGTAGTACAGTCTGTTCTCAGCTGTACTGTCTGAGGTTTTTTTGTGACAGCGAGCGAGAGAGAGTGAGAGAGGGCACATTTTCAGACTTGTCTGTGACCCTTCACACACGTGCCAGACTACGAGAATAACCTGATTTGGATCTAGATGATTGCCAAACAAAGCCAAATGACAACAAATTTCTTAACCATCTAGTTAGCATCCTTTTATTTTTGTCTTTTTTGTTTATATGTTGTATCATTAGCATGCTAAAATGGCCAGTGGTAGGTGAATTGCAAATGTTTTCATCCATAATTATGTCTTACCAGATGTGAAACTGTGTTTTACATTTATTTTTATTGAGATATAATTTTTGTAAACATCACATTGGAATCATGTAGCTTTTCTGTTGCACTTACATCATCATATATGAAATAAATAGGAATAAAAAGGAATAAATCCTTGCCCTTTTTACGAAAATGTGAAGACATCTAATTTTGTTCCTCATGTTTTCATTTTGATAGGTAAATTTTAAAAATATTCCAAGATATGGAGAAAAATATAATTTTCTAGAAAAGTTTTTAGACGTGAGTCCCGTTTTAGGGTCTTTTGATTTTAATCGCTTATCACTTATAGTAATGTTTTTATGTCTAAAAATATATATTTGTTATTCTTACAAATTCTTCGGTTTAATTTACACTTAAAAGAGCCATTTGCTTCTTGGTATTCTGCCATATTTTTGTTAATATTCCACTTTTCGAATCTAACGGCTTCCAGTGGCCTCATGGGATAGCAAAGCTTTCACTAGCTGCATACTTTCAAATAAACAAATTCAGTTAATCATCCAGGTATTGTTAGCCTATACATGAGTGCTACCTATTCAAACATATTTTTTTTTTATTATTGTCTTTATAGCAGTTCAACTCCCTTGACATTGTGGCGTCACGAAAGTTTATCCTTTTCATGCGATTTTAGCCTTGCAGCGGTTTTCAATTCCAGTCCTCGGGCCCCCCAGCTCTGCATATTTTGCATGTCTCTCTTTGTTGAAACACCTAATTCAGATAATGTTAATCAGCTCGTTAGAAGTGAGCTCCGTGTTGCTCTGTTGAAGTTACCTCACTGCAGAACATTCATTCACGGATTTGCGCTGTGCAACGTCTTCACACACGGACCAATTAGACATCATATACCGCTGTAAATAAATACAGTTTAAATTCACGTCTTGCACACTTCAGTGCACTTTGAATGGAACATATACATCCGCTGGAAATGGAATTATGGCGGAATATCCTGTGATGTCCACTCCGCAGGGCACTTTTTTCGAATAGAACAAATGTCTGAAGCCATAAGAGAAACAAACAAAAAGTGCAGAGTAGGGGGGTGCGAGGACTGGATTTGAGAACCGCTGGTCTAAGGGCAACAAGATGCGATTTTGTGGCTTTTTAATGTGTAGTGAAAGATCTCTGTAGCACCTCAGTTCAAGCAGCATGTAAAGCAATCATCTCTTTATATTTACATAAAGCATGAAATAAACGTGAATGAACATCAAACAGTATTTTATTTCAGCCTTGGAAAGACATCAATACACACCATTTTTCAAGTTTAAGTCCACCAGCATTACTCTCCTGTCTGATTTGTTTGTCGGACAAAATGGCAATTCGGCATTATGATTGGCCAGATCGCCTGTCAATCAAACTCTCTGCAAAGGGTCAAATGGTTGTAATTGGTATCTTTATTCTTATTTTATTACTAGCTGCTTACTTGTCTTCCGTAAGCTTGAACTTTTTTCTTATGTTATTTCGGCTAGCATAGTATTGTATAGAATGTATATTTGTGACTTTTCAGTGTCATTATACATTTTCGCATTGTAGCAGCCATATATCCAGCAAAAATAATTACACTGGGATATATATTTACACTGGGATATATATTGTTGTTGTGAAATAAAAGTACATGTATTGTGAAATAAAATTTTGGTCCTATCACCAACCTATAATAGTTTCTCAGTATTACGGAACTATAATACTGAAATTATATAGTTACAACTCTACTCAATGCTAATGTTGTTTCTGCAGGCCAAGAGGAGAGCAGTTCTTATAAACGTTCTATTAGATTTATCAAACTTTTTATTTGAGCTAGATTGGTGGGAAACAACCCTCCCTGTATCATGTCCCAATTTCTTTCTATCTTTTTTTTTTTTAAAAAGTGGCAAAAAGCTTAAAATAAAATAAAACGCTAATGTTTATACTTAGAAGATTTGAGATTTGGGTTTTTTTTTTCTTCCAGCTCTGTATGAACCACTTTACCTGTAAAACAGAATCTTGAATGCACTAGCTTATTTCCTTCACCCTGAGATCCAATAATGGCCCGCGCTGCATTACGCAACACCCGTGTGGTATTTCAATGGACAGAAATATTCTGACAAACGAACGCCTACTCATGTCTCTGCTCTGCTTCTCTCACAGTTCATCTTTCTACAACAGCAGCTATTTTCAGCACTGCCGTAATATCACATTGTATGGCATGAGCCATAAGAACGGATGTTAGCTTGTAAACTGCCCACCATTAGCGTCAAATTCATTCCTATTCCCTCAGGCCAAAGAAGAAAGGGACCTCATTTAATATCTAGCTGAAATGCTACGTTTCACAGCCAAGTAGTGATAATGTTTTCTTAAATGCAGCCAGATTTATTATTAAGAGCTTGAATCGTTTCATAACGTGTGTCTCAGGGTGTACTCACACTAGGCACAGTTACCTTGAAGCGAGCCAGAGCGTGATTATCCCTCCTCCCCACTCCCCTGCTGGCCTGCACTCACACTTGCACTAAACTTTCCCGGCCGGAGCACGTTTACGTCATGTATGAGATAGAAAACCACTTTCCCTAATATTCTGCCGAATAATCAATAATAATTAATTTATCATTTATGCCGTGCATTGATTTTCACTTGTATTTATCAGAAAATTAGTACAGAGACAGCTGAGGTTAATGAAATAATTTGCAGCTTT
This sequence comes from Cyprinus carpio, assembly GCF_018340385.1. NCBI lineage: Eukaryota > Metazoa > Chordata > Actinopteri > Cypriniformes > Cyprinidae > Cyprinus > Cyprinus carpio. Next base: position 19,661,306 of record NC_056612.1, on the reverse strand, counting down.
ACTCACAAACTACATTTTCTGGTCATCAATAAGGTAAGAACAAGAGCCATTATAAACCTAAATAAACTTGATTGAATTAAATTTATTGAAAAGTGTAGTGTAGTAGTAATATAATATGTTTGTGGTCGTAATGATGACAGTACCGCACACAAAATAGTATCTGTTCCACCCTCCGGCGTGGTTAGTGCTCACACTGCATGCATACCACGCCCGAGCCCAACCGAACCGTGCCCTGGCCCACCTCTTCCAACCAGGCCAACTATGGGTAAACTATCCCTTTAATTTTAACTGAAGCGTTTTAGAGTATGAACTGTTATATATAGTTTTAGGTTATATTTTGTCAAAATAGGTATCATTTAATTGCTTTGTTGTGGTTTTACTGCAGTGGGCCTTTGTGGGTTATGACCACTTTAGTCTGGTTTAAGATGTTTTTAAGAGGACTGTAAGACAAATTGAGGACTTGCTCTGTCTTACCCATGTGCTCATTTTTGGCTACGATAATCTCACTAAAATTGCATTCATGAAATTAACACAAGGAAAAGTGTTAAACAAATGTCACACCAGTTTCAGGCTTCATCTAGGCTCTATCTTTACCTAACTGTGCTGATATTAAACTTAGCAACCTAAAATGAAATGAAAACCCAGACACACTTGCTAAACCAGTAACCATGGAAACACACTGGAAGTCTCAGATAACTCTTAACTCCGGCTCAGATCCCAACTGTTCCCACTCATGAAAAATAGACTGTTTTGGAAGGTCAGTGAAGTACGCAGTTGAATGTTTTGGCAGCGATCACTGACTTTGAATAGGCTGAACTTTGAAGCACGTCACTCGCTCGAGACTCTCGCTCCAAATCCGAAGCACCAACGGCACACTGACTGAGCCTTGGTAAAGCTCAGCAGACCTATGACTAGTCGTGAGTGTACTGTATGTGGGGTCAGCGACAGACCTTACAGTCTGTGAGGTGTAAAGAAAGCATGTCTGGCTCAGTCCAATTATTGTCGCTTGGCTCAGAAATGAATTTCACCCTGATGTGTTGGCCAGTCATGAGAAACAGGGACGCTACATCGCGGGCCAAAGGCATGGAAACACCCTGAATGATGTTGTTGTTGTGTTGTTGTTGTTTGTTTTTTTGTTGTTGTTGTTTTTTTTTGTTGTTGTTTTTTGTTGTTGTTGTTTTTTTTGTTGTTGTTGTTGTTTTTGTTTGGTTTGGTTGGTTTTGGGTTTGACTTGGTTGGTTTTGTTTGTTTGTTTTTTGGTTGGTTTTATCATGGCACACTGAAAAAAATCTTGCTGTTTTTTTTTTTTTAAGCAAAATTTATTTCATTTCATTCTATTTCTATCGGTGAATTGCTTATGCTGAACTAAACTCTAGTTATTAATTTTTGTTATTCTATTTCTTTGCATACTGTGAATTTCAATTACTTTTTTTGTCAGTGACGAAACGAACTGTAACACTACAATGTTCAGTCGCTCATTTTTTGCAGTTTCAGTATTTGCTTCACACCTGGTTAGTGTGCTGCTTTACAGTCTCTCTGTATCAGCTTTTTGCAGCTCTTTAGAAACATAAAAGGCGATTTATACTCTCTCAAGCCCTGATGGTCAACCTAGTAAGCTATTTGTAATAGCATTGTGTTTTTTTGTGAGGAATTCCCTCTGCACTTGAAGATGGATGGGTTTGTATCCGCCTCATCCTCCCACCCCACACCTGACCCAGCGGAGATCACAGGATACAGTATTGCTTTCTGCATGCAGCGCCTTTCTCCGGAGAAATGTCTGTTAATGTTTTTGTTACATGATCGAAAGTAGGCTCAGTATTAGATTCTGAGGAATTTCGCTTATCTGAATGCTTTTGAATTTTAGGAAATTGTGCAGTGTAGCACAATCACCTGTGTGTGTTTCTGACAGTGCATTTCTTTGTCTGCGTGTTTGCATTGGGATGTACAGGCTTACGTGCTGCAAACACATCATGCAGATTCCTTTCGTCTGAAGTTCCTCAACCCTGCCAGGCTGTGACAGCTCCTCTCAGCCGCCAGCAGGAGGGAGCGGAGTGGATGTGTACATCCATTATTTTCTTCCACTCCATCCGTTTTCTCAACTTGGAGCAGCTGGGCTTTGTCAGTAGTCTATGGAAGACTATACCGGAACGTCTGTGCTTAGTCACTGTAGAGGTTTTTTCCCCCCAACCTCTTTCCAGCTATTTATACACATTCAATAGCATTGTACTCTATTTTGCCTGGGGTGTGCCAGATTATTTTTTTCAGTGAATCTGTTGATCCATTTCACAAAGCCAGTCTGAACAGTTTGTTCAGAAATTAGTCCAAGCCAGGACTGATGAAGAACTGTATCTTTCGGACATGCTGACATTTTGGCCCAAGTATGTGTTTATTAATTTATAGCTGTTATGGAGCTAAAGTATAGCTGCATCATTTGCAAAGTAAAAGATTCAGTTACTTGTTGTAGCTCTTTCCTTTAGAAGACTTGAGATTTTAAAAGGTTGAAACAAATGTATAATTTCAAAATACTTTGTATTTAATTTAAAATATTTAATGGACCCTTTTCTGGGGGGAAGCCATACTTCTATAGTGATGAACAGAAACTACAATATATATAATTATTATTTGTGCAGTCATTTGCCTCGGTAGCAAAATAAAAAAAAAAAAAAAAAAATCCACAACGCCATTGCTATGACTTTTAAAAGAGGGAAAAATATAGGGACATTGTGTTGATCAGAGGAGAGAAAGAAGTAAAACTTGAACTTAAAATTTGAATTAGAAACACTCACACACAGCAACTTTTTATAATTTAATGCCACAGTAAGAAAAAAAAGAGCCACAAAATATAGTTATACAAATATGTGTCACATAAAAAAAAAATACATAAACTAGATTTACGTGTTAGATTTAAACGTTTAGATTTACATGTAAAAAAAAATCCATAAGTATAAAATATTGATAAAAATATTGATATTTTAGCAATTTATTTTTATATATATAATAATGATCTAAATCAAATCAAGACAAGTATACATTATATTTTATCATTTATTATCTGTTTTTTTTTTTTTTAGTTTAACTCTTACATGGGTTGTGTTGCTTTGTGAACCGAATTGTTCAAAAAAGCCATGCTCACACTAGACTGATTACGCAACATTTATACACACACTGCAACAGTTGTAATTTGACATCACACACTTTGGTGTCTTCTTAAAAACACAATTCTAAATATAATGCATCCAAAATGTACAAAAAATATGTAATCTGCTTTTTGCACTTCAACACTGCAATCCTGCAGATTTAATGTTTGTGTTTTTTTTAAATTCAGCTAAGAGGCCACACTGATCTTCTATTGGTCACACGATACATGAAACAAATTCATCACAAAACTTGAATTTTGGAATGTAGTGAGATTCACATGAAATTGTTTCCTGTCTCCCACACTCACCTGCATATGAATGTAGTCAACAGAATAAAAAATTGTAGTGTGACGTTTAGCCCAAACACAGCTCAGTGGAGGCCCATGTGCAGCATGTGGACTGGATGTGACTGACCCAGGGGCCCCTCTGTCTCCTGATGTGCTGGGTGTGACTGGATCTATCCATCATGCTCTTGGCATTGTGTTTTTTAGAGCTGACTCAGCCCTTCAGTCCGCCTGGAGGAGACCTCCCCACCTCAACCCCTTACAGCCATGCTAGCACCCAGAAAATGGACATGTCAGCTTACCAGTAAATAAGATTAAGGACGATATGTGTATGTGTGCTGGAGTGTTAGGGAGGGTGGTTGTGTATGTGTAACTGGATGAGGGCCAGCGGACAGGATACAGCCCTGTTTTGCAACAGTCAGCCTGTGTCTCACACTCAGTAGGAAGCGCCACACTTTCTACTCACGCTCTCGAGCCCTTCCCAATTAGCATTGAGTCCTCCCATGTGTTTCAGCTTGTGGAATATTGTATTACATCATTTAGAAAAGGTTCTTGAGCTCTTTCTGTCTTGTGTTCATCCATTCCAATATTATTTTAGTATTACTTATGTACTATAACAGTATTTATTAACATTTTTATATATTTTCCTTTTTTTATGTTAAGTTTTAGTAATGTTTTTGTCATTTTTATTATTTACTTGATTATTTATTTACATTTTATATTTCTGTAATTTATAAGTTTTGGTCATTTTAAAACACTTAAACTTGTTTATTTTAGTTTACCGAAAGCAAAACTAGTTTTAGTTGTTGTTAACCATAGCCATAACTATTCACACCCCTGGGGGTTAGTTGTTGTTGTGCCCTAGTCTTTCAGATACTATATATTATTCCATTGTAAAAGGTATATGTGTTTATGCAAGGATGCTAAGGTCTGTTTTGAAATAATGTTTATTCTCACCAAATTAATTACGAAAATAATGTTTGCTTTTGAACTGGTTTTAGCCCTCAGTAAGGTATAGCCAGTCAGACTCAACAAATCCAAACAGTGATTTGAAATCATTGCAGAGGTTTAGTGTTTATATTCTTTGGGAAGTCATTCTACTAATGTATTATTTATAATTGTCTCTGCACATCAGACTTGGATAGAAGAAACTATTGTGTCATATAACTGCCTTTGATGGCAAAGGGCTTTTAAAAGCCTTTAATATTTGGATTTTCAGTTTATTTTAACAGTTTTCCTGTCATTTTTCTGTAGAGAATTGGTTTAGCAAATCATTTTTAAGGTGTTGGGACACATTGACCTTTTCATAAATGATAACTTATTGGAGCTGCATGGCTGTAAGTGGTCACTTCAGAAGCTTCAGATATTTCAACATGGTAACTTGCACTTGACTGATCGCCTGGGTTCCTTTCCAAGGTATAAAATGAGAGTAGTAGACAACAAATAATCAGTGTGAACATTCTAAGGTGTTACACTAACAAAATATTGTACAAAATACTGTAAATGCTATTTTTAATATACATTTAAAAATAAAGGTTCCAAAAAGGGGTTTTAACAGCAGTATAATGCAAGAACCATTTTGGGTTCCCCAAATAACCTTGCTTTGAACCATTCTTAAAAAAAATTTATTATTATTTTTTTTGGGGCCAGAATGTGTAAGGAACATTTTAATGTTCTGAAGAACTTTTTCCACTGTAAAGAACTTTGCAATGATAAGTTTCCATAGATGTTAAAGAATGGAATCCCTCCCCCCACCCCAGGACAGGGGTGTTAAAATATTACTGAGGGATTTTGAACACTTTTTTTGTAATAATTGTTAACAGTAGCTAACTAGCAGTTAACTAACTTGTAGGACATGGTGAGATGGTGGTTTTCAGATCAGCAAATATGACCAACTGCATATTAGGGCCATTAAAATGGAAATCTGTGCTCAAAGTGGACATTATTGTGAACAAATACTTTTTGTTACTGGGAAAAAGGTTTGGCATTTCAATCAAATGACCTAAAAACACAGGCCAGATGTTATTATATTCAAGTATTCGCTCACATTTAGCTTTCATTCAACCTTACAGAAGACCAGATTTTTCTTCTTTCTTTTTCCCTTGGTCTCATTATACAGCAGTTTGGTTTTTAGTCAAAGAAGTTGATCAGTTCCTTGAAATAAAAAGATTCTGGCTGGAACTCAAGATTGGTGTGCTCGATAAAACAGTCTTGATCTCTGCTTCCTCTGTGTGCTCTCCAAACTCAATACACACTGTATATTGATTTCTGAGTGCAGTGCTGGAGTTGAAGGCCTTGGCCAGTTCCCATTCTGTGGCAATTCACGAGTAGAAGAGTTTGAGAGAGAGAGATAGGGAGAGAGAGAATGTCTTTTCTTTGTCTCCTCATTTCTTGCTTGGAGCTGCTGAGGTCATTGGGTGGGATCCAGAGATAAAGGCCCTGGGATATCAGATATTGTGGTTTAGATTCCATATATTGGTTCTCTCACTTTTCTCAGAAAATATTATGTTGTTAAAAATTACTGAGCTTTTAGGGGTTATACAAAAGATCATAATCATTAGTAAGTTTGAAGCAGTTTTGAAGTTTCATCTGATGTTTTCCAGGAATGTAAATGGTAAAAGCATCATTCCAAGTTACTATTTTTGGTTCACACTGGTTTTTGCTTTTCACACATCCTTAAAGGGATAGTTCACCCAAAAATGAACATTGCGTCATTTACTCACCTTTCATGTCATTCCAAACCTGTATGACTTTCTTCCCTCTGTAGGATGAAGAGATTTTGAAAGTCAAAACAACACAATACAAAAATAAAACACCAAAGTTGCATTCCATTCTGCCATCTTAAGCGAGTTCCAAATCAGAATGGAATGTACATGTTTCGTTTGAAGGGCCCTGAGAACAGCATATGGAACAAGAGAAAACATACCAGCCAGTCATTGCGTATCACCTAAGGTATAGTTCACCCAAAGGTGAAAATCATTAATCAGACATAATTTACTCACCCTTATGTTATTCCAAACATGTATGAAACCTAAACCTACACAAAAAAAGTTGTTTTGAAGAATGTTGGTAACCAAACAGTTTTTGTTCCCATTGACTTCCATTGTATTTTTGTCCATACATTGGAAGTCAAGTCACCTTTAATAATATAGCGCTTTTAACAATACAGATTGTGTCAAAGCAACTGTACAGCATTAAATGGGAAAATAGTGTGTCAATAATGCAAAAAGGTAGTCCATCATTGAATTCAGTGATGTCATCATCCAGCTCAGTTCAGTTTAAATAGTATCTGTGCAATCAAGGCGGCGATATCGCTGGAAATTAAGTGTCCCCAACTAAGCAAACCAGAGACAACAGCGGCAAGGAACCAAAACTCCATCGGTGACAGAATGGAGAAAAAACCTTGGGAGAAACCAGGCTCAGTCAGGGGGCCAGACACAACCAGCAGTCAGGAAGTCAATGGGAAGTCCGTTTAGTTCCAGCATTATTATCACTGACCTTAATTAGTCCCATGTGTGTTTTGTACATGGTTGTTTGTGGGTATAAAGTGTGCAAAATGCAGCTGTATACTCATGTATATGTTATAGACAAATGTATATTAAATGAAAGTACAGTAATTTATATTACTTTTATTTACGGACATGTATTATTATTATTATTATTATTATACTTCAAACTCCTCTGATATGTGCAAATTGAGTTTTGTCTGTGTGGTGACACTGCAGGATGTTGTGAATGAATGCATTTTGTCAAGTGAACTAAAATGTAACAAATATCCCATGCTAAGAGAGTATATAGGGAGCAATGAACACTGTGCAGGAACCCTGTCAAACGGAACACATATCAAAACATTTCTCAAACTGTTCCACAGAAGAAAGAAAAGCATACAGATTTGGAACAACAGAATTTTTGGGGTGAACTATCCCTTTAAAATGACTGATATTTGTGCACATGTACCATTTAGACCCCATCAGAATCATTCAGATGTGCCCGTGGATCATCAGGAAAGATTAATGAAGCATTATGTCAGCGTTCAGACAGAATACTGTGACTATGTCACTCTTGGCTCCATAACAGCAGGATGTCGTTGTACAGCACATTTAGAGTATAATGAAGACAGGCTGTGAGCTCAGTGGATCAGAGCCCTTCCTCATCTACATTTCCTCCACACACACACACTTATACATATCACTGCTCTTCAAGCAGCGGGTAGATCAGAGACAGAATAGGCAGTGTTTTAAATTGTAAAGCGTCTTTATTGGAGCTCAGTGCTTGACGGGTATTAAATTCTGTTTGACAGCATGAGGCCAAAGTCAGCAACCCAAGGACCTATAAAGACTGCATCATAAACCTCAGGTGTTTTATCATATGTGAATGTTGTAGGATCTAAAAAAGCTTGCACCCAATGCATTTAATTTTTGCAACTAAACTCATTTTGGGCTGGCTGGAATGATCTCTCTGGGGTGCTGTAACATTGACATCCTCCTACAGCTGTTATCCTTTGTCCTTGTCTCTGCAGTATGTAAAAAGAATGCCTTGCTGAATACAGATATGCATTCTCTCAGAGTTAAATTTGGAGATGTTATCTCTCGAATTGTTAGACGTCTTCCTGCTAACTAGGTGTGGTGCATCACCGTTTGTGAGGTTATCTAGCGTGATGCGTTTAAAAATAGACACCAAGCATCCGTCAAAACGTTGATGTGCAACACTTGACAGTTGTGGCTGGTCAGGTTAACAAACACTCAGATTAATACGATAGAGATGTCATTTATCACTTGATAGTTTATTGTTAGGACATTGCACTGCTGCTACCCTTGTTTGACATTTCTAGTTTACTTGAATTTCATCCAGTCCTCTTAAATGACATCGTCATTGGCCTAAAGGTGAGGGATGATGGAGTTTTGGCAGTGAACAAAAGTTTTGGCAGGCTACCTCGGGTATGAAGTGAATTCACTTTTGGTATGAATTGAATTGTGAGATTTTGCGTTGAATTTTTTTTTTGGAGTTATAGTAGGTTTTTTTTTGTTGATGTTCGTCTGAACTTAGGTTGCATCTTCCACTGTAAACAGATTTTTGGATTATAATGAGATTGATTTTAAGTTTTGTATGATTTAGGTTCATTTTGCATCAGTCTAGACAGACTAAAGGTCACATTAGTGAATTTTTGATGAAATTTCAATGGCAAAAAAATGTGCATTGTCAATAATGAATTGATTTTTGGAGCATAGCTTCACTTCACAGAATCGCTTTCAAACCAAGCATCTTTCTGTTGGACCTGACTTGATCAGTTGTGAAATCTGTGGGGAAATCTTTCATCCTCACACAGAATTCCTTAATGCATGGATTCCTATTAAAATAACTGAATTTTGCACACAAAAATTTGCTGAGTAACAGTAAATGTGACCACATCTTATTTTTTATTTTTTTTTCATTGTATTATGTTGGACTAATTCAAGGATCCTCTTGATGTAAAGTGGACACACAATTCTAAATTCCAGCCCAGTACTGATAAGCAAATCATTATTTTCATTTATGGCTGATAACCTATATTCAAATTCTACACTAATTTCATGCAAAACATGACAACTCATACCAGTTGTTTTAAATTCTGCTATTGATTGAAGGTATCACAACATAATAATGTACAATATTAAAAATGGATATTCATTTTAAAATTATCTAAAGATGACATTTAACGGTCTTATTAACTGTTAGTGTTTTTAAACTTTAAATGAGTGTTAGCTGACTGCAAAGGTAATCTAAATGTAAAAATAGAGAAAATTATCCAATATTGAACTATATATATATATATATATATATATATATATATATATATATATATATATATATATATATATATATATATATATATAATATATATATTATTAGATATATACATTGATAAAAGAGATATATAGACAGATAAAAATAATAATAGGAATAATTTTTTATATATATATCAGGCAATAACTGATATGCTACAGTACATAAATATTGTGCAATGGGGGGAAAAAAGCTACAATAATGTGGCAAAACATAAGTACAATATTAGTAGTAGAAGTAAAATTAGTTCAATTAAACTCTATGAAGGTACATCTTCAAGAGATGATTATTCCTTCTCTACACCCATTTGTTCCCAGTGTTCAAGAAGTAGTCCCATTTTTCCCGTATGTGTTGGTATTGGTTGACACATTGACTCGCACACAAAAAAAAAAACAAAAAAAAACGAGAGAGCAAAATCGATACACAACAGAAGCTCTGAGCCATCAAGCAGAGACACTTATACTGTATGTGCCCTCCTCCCCATAAGCTCCGAGTCAAAGTGAGAGGGAAGATGAGATCCTAGGGGTTTTGTTTGAGAGCTGCTGGGAGCGACAGGCCACGGTGGAAGCGAGGTCAGATTTCCCCTCAACAGATTTTTATGAGTTGATGACAGCTGCCGGAGTGTGGTGCCAATCCCCCTGACAAGAGTCATGTGACCCCTGCAGCAATTACTTGAGACAACCCTCAGCTTCTCAATGACACATGTGGCATAGTATGGAGATGTAGGCTAAATTTGCCCTGTCAGCAGTCATTCAAAATGCATTGCTTGTACAGTAGATCAGGGTTTCTGCTTCAGCCAATGAAAGGGATCTCCAACCACTCCTCTTCCTATCTGCTGCAGCGATGTTACTACAAATCCACTCGCTCATAAGGTAGATAACGTTGCTTCTCGTTGAGTGTGTGTGACCACATCCCTGGACGCCATTCTGACCTGATTCCAGACCACCGGCGAGCCTGGCTCGCTCCTCTGACACACTTCTGCCTTGTTTATGGTGGAAAACTGGGCCAGTTGGGTTTGTAATTTAGAAAAATCTTTCACTAATGCCAGAGAGGATTAGTACTGCCATATCACATCATGCCAGCTTCTTTTTAATTCGTCCTCATGACCATCAGCCACCCCATTATTTTTTTAGATATGTGATAGCTGTTTAAGTGTATGTGTGTTTGTTGCCAGGTACTATACAACAGTTATCTGTGCTATGTTCCCTACAGACTTCTGTAAAGGTGCGTTCACACCGCTGGAGGTGCTAAGTCGATATTGTTGTATGCTTGTAGTACGCTACGTCCAGGCGCATCAGATTGCCTAACATAAGCTTTGTTGTCCGAACTGCTAATGGTATACAGTCTCTGCACCTTTAAATAAATCTGACTATAACAAGTTACTGTTATATAACAGTAATTTGCATGTTAAACTGTTTGGTTTAAATAAAATAAAGCTTTTTTAAATGCTTCAAATACATTTAGGCAGCACAGCATTATAAGTTTCAGTATCAAAAATTAATATTCATTTTAAGATTTGAAAGATCATTTAAAGATTATAACAGTTTTTTAAAATTATTATTATTATTATTGTTTTTAAATATCAACTTTATCTGAGCTTTAGATGAAGGCAAATGTCATGTACACTACTGCTTTTTGTTTCATTTTTGTATTTTTAAATTTATTTTATTATTTTATTTTGCAATGTTAACATTTATACACTTAAATTTATATTTCAAATAACTGCTTTTTGTTTAAACTTTCTTTTAATCAAAAAAGGCCTCAAAATCCTTTGTTTCCACAAAAATATTAAGCCGCACAACTGTCTATCATTAATAAGAAGAAATCTTGAAGACAAAATCAGAATATTGGTGTGTAATGCCTGTTGAAATTCAGTTTTGCCATCACAGAAATAAATTACACTTTAAAATATATTTAAAAAAAATTTTGTTTCATATTATTATTTATTAAATATTGTTTAATATTACTATGTATTGTTATGAATATTTTATATTGTTTTTATTGTAATAATAGTTCATAATATTACAGTTTTTACTGTATTTTTAAATAGTAACATAAAAAATAAGTAAATAAATGCATTTTCTTTCAAATACATTTTTTTTTTTTTTTTATTATAAAGCTCCCAAATTTTGAATGGTAGAATTAATGTAAAAAGGGAGCAGAAATGTGCATGCACAATTAAATATTCATTTTCGGCCGAAAAAAAATAATATTTGCAGATATATGGCACAGATATTATTTTGCATAAGCAAAGTCTCAGATCTCCTGCTCTGATTTAAAATGAATGACTTCCAGTTGCTTTGTCGCTGCAAATCGCTGTCACTCCTTTAATAATAACTTAGAATTACTCTGAACTATGAAACATTAGCTCACTTTTACCACAATGATTGATTGATTTGCTTACAGGAGGAGAAGTTTTAAATGGTATGTTCATCATGTTTTCCCTCCAAAATGCAGTATTAGTGTTCTGATGGTGTGGTGATGGAATGAGTTTGCTTGCCCTTAACCCCTGGGGTGCTTTTCAGACCCCTACTTGAGAAATACCTTTTTAAATGATATTTTTCTGCATGTGTGTGTTCGTACGCCAGCCATACACTCCCCATAGAGGCCTGCAGTGGAGATCGGTCACAGTCAAACCTCTGTTTCTCTGCAAGCTCTAATAGCGAGTCAGGAGACCTGAGCGAGAGAGGATAGAAATAGACGCCGGTGTCAGGGGAGAGTCCTCGGGACGGCTCTCATCCAGGAACATAAACCACAGAACGTAAAGTAACCTATCCTGGCTTAATGTGTCTCTGAACGACAGCTAACTGCGAATTAAGCCTCATTTTGTTTAGGCCGTTTGTATAAGAGAAACTACCACCAAGTCACTGAGATCCAACCAGTGAGCCCTTATTGAAAGCTAATTAAGCGTTTCCAATGGGCAGATGAGAGTTTTTTTTTTTTTTTTTTTCTCCATTTAGCTTGTTTATGTCTGAGGCTCTTTCTTTTCTTTTTCTTTCAGGCAGTCATTTGTTGGGCGTGAATGTGCAGTTTATTTGCGAAGACTAAACTGCACTGGATTTTTGCACTGGAGCTGCACTGCACTGATGGCTGCCAACTGTGATTTAATGTGCGACTGGCTGAACTGTCCCTAATATTATTGTCATGCGTGATTTACAGTGTCTTTAGCTCAGCACTCGACGAGAGATGGATAGCAGATGGTGCACAACTGTAGATGTCTGCGGATTAGGAACACTTGATGAGAAGATATCTGCTGTCTTGCAAGCTATGTTTGTGTGTTTGATTAACACAAACACATAGATAGCCCTTTAGGAATGAGAGCCTTACGGGAAATATCCTGTGAGTGATATGAGCTGTGCAAACAGCTGTGCTGGCGAAATTAAATCATTTGTTTTTCTATTAAAGCTAAAAGTGACTTGAATTTCTAAAATGACAATTTCTAGATGATTGCAGCAGGCTGTATGTGACCCCACTGCTGTACATATGAATAACAGAGGACGGTTTTGTCACATGCACTCTGATTGGCTGAAAAACACTTGAACAGCACTGGTTATCTTATGTAGTGAAAGTGAAAGTCGTGAAATTTGTCAAGTATGGTAACCCATACTCGAAATTGGTGCTCTGCATTTAACCCATCCAAGTGCACACACACAGCAGTGAGAAGTGAACACACCGTGAACACACACCCGGAGCAGTGGGCAGCTATATCCAGCGCCCGGGGAGCAACTGGGGGTTCAGTGCCTTGCTCAAGGGCACTTCAGCCATGGGTATTGATGGTGGAAGAGAGCGCTGTTAATTCACTCCCTCACACCTACAACTCCTGCCAGCACAGAGACTCGAACCTGCAACCTTCTGGTTACAAGTCCAAATCTCTAACCATTAGGCCACAGCTGCCCACCATTAGGCCACATGTAGCCCACCAGATTTACCATTTGGACATAAATCTAGAAAGATAAACAAGTCTTTCAGCACAGAATAGGCAAACAGAGAAAAGTATATGATTGAGTTAAATGTCTGTCTCCATCAGTTCTACTGTATAACCCACTGCTAATGCTCGTATGTGATTAGAATTACTTCTCAACGGGGGAATTACAGGGAAATTATTGCATCATTAGCCCGATATATATTAAATTTACAACCATGAATATTATGTCCTTTTGAGGGTTTATTGATAAACCACTAAAGATAAAATTACAGATTTAAACTAGTGTCGGTCAACCAGATAAGAATGTTGTTCAACCCCTAGCCTCAGCTCTAAGCTGAACACTAACCCTAAAAGTTGAATGGGTGATGGTCTATCAGCACCTTTAGCTTGTCACTGGGAAAGAACCCTTAAAGGGATCCTTTTGTAACTTTGTACCTCGGTCCATAAAGGGTGCATATTAGTAATTTTTAGGAAACTATGCAGATAGGAGTAGATATGGTACAAAGGTGTAATTACTTTAAGGACCAAGAAGAATACTGTTCCAGCTGTGGGTTTAGATCAGTCACGTTCAGCGTTTCTTTGACCCATTTTGATTGTTTTTGTTTGGTTTGTAGGATGGACTCACACATAATTCTGGACTCAGTCTGGTGCACTTGATACATCGGAGGCAATGCATGCAAATGATGGACTTTTAATATGTTTGTTGTCACAAATGTGTTTGTTGCTGTCAAAAAAAGTGAGTTTGTCTCTCTCATGACCTTGGCTGTGTTTGTTTTTTTTCTTCACACATGGTTGGAGAAGCTCTGTTCTTGTGCCAAGTTAGAAATCAGACTTGCTTATTTTATGATGCTTCCGTTGTTTTTACACTGACGAATTCCCTCTTGGATCATGGTCAGGTTGATGTCTTTGAAAAAGAGCTGATTTTCTGACACATTTGAAAGGAGCTAATGGTAAAGTACAGAATTTGTTGCTGGTTGATGCAGGCCGCTTCAGATGCCCTCATTTGTGCAAGTGAAACCATTTTTGTTCTTTCTGACTTCATGCCCTCCCTTTCATCAGTGTCACTTCCTGCCTCGGTGACCACTTCCTGGTCTTGTCGGTCATGTCTCAGCAAGTTCAAGTTGTTGCTGGGGAGTCTATAGAAGAGTGTGTGTTGTGGTTTCCCTGTGCTTTGAGTCTTGTCACCCACGCAGTGACGAGTAAAACTTGTCGGCTTCGAAATGAGTAGGCGGCTTCTAAAAGTGTGACTTCCTCCTTCTATTTTTATCACTTGTGTTCTTGTCCCATGTCATGCTTATTTCTCTCTCTCTCTCTCGCCTTTGTTGGTCCCTTTAATTTTTCTTCCGCTAAGTAACTTGAGGTTCTGATTGTTGCCATGACAGCTGGAAGTTTCTGTCAGAATGTGTCTCATTTTCCCTCTCTACTTTCACAGACGTCCCAGTTCTTTTTTTTATGGTTGTTTTCTTAACATTGTTTTCTCCCATCCTCTCCAGCATTTTTTTTTTTTGTTTTTCACAGAGAGAGCTTTTTCTTGTCCCACGTAATGGCAATACAAGCAAAACCTCTATAACATAACCCGACAGTAGTTCCTGTAGCTGAACTGGTAACACCGGGGTCATGTGTCCAATTCCCAGGGGACACACATACTGATAAAATGTATCTTGAATGCACTGAAGTGTCTGCCAAAGGCATAAGTGTAATGTTAATGATAGGGGAGGATGCACAAGTGCTGTATTACACAACACATAACACCGGAGAGCTTCACTCCTACTCATGCTTCTGCTGAAAGCTTCAAGCTGCAGTATTGCGCTGTGCCACCTGAGTTTGAACAGTCTAGATTTATGTGTATTTTGAATTTGGCATCGAGCCCATGACTTTGGGGGAATTTTGGCTGCTTTTCTGTATACTGTGACTCGGTGAAGAGAATTGTGAGTGATATTGGTGCTGTAGTGTGATGCGGACTATACACAGAATCAGGATTACTATGTTCAGACATAATCAGATCACAAACAGCAGCCTTACTGATCGATCATAAAACAAAAAGGACTTGCATGCAGCAGTCCATCAGGATTCTCATTCACATTAGGCCAATAGGGTGGGAGGATATCCATGCGCATCCCTTTCTGTGTGCTTGACTTAGATGTAGGCTATATATGTGTGTTTGTGTGTGTTGTGTGTGTGCTCAATTATTACTTATTATTGGTGATTATTAATAATGGTTCTATTAGTTACTGTGGCATAATTTTAATGTAGAAATGTTGGTTGTTCAATGAACAGCATTTATCTGCATTTAATAAGTTATTTTTTGTAACTTTTTAAAAAAATCATACCTAGTCCTGAACTTGCATCACAGTCTCTGCAAAAATATTAAGCAGCAAAAACTGTTTTCAGCATTGATAATTATTAGAAATGCATCTTGAGCACCAAATCAGAATATAGAATGATTTCTGAAGGATCATGTGACACTGAAGACTGAAGAAATGACTGCTGAAAATTCAGCTTTGCCATCATAGATATACTGTAAATTACATTTTAAAATATATTCAAACATAATTTTGTTTTTAAAAATGTTCCTGTATTTTGATCATAAATCATAAATTATTTATCCACAGCTATACACATTCTGTACATTTTGTGTGTTTGCATGAATGCATTTGGTGGATGCTTTAATCCAAAGTGACTTATCCAAATGTTCATGGGAAATGATTTTCTAGTTCTAGCCAGTTGAGCTACAAAAGCAGCTACTATAGTAGAGCTACTAAAGTTGCAAGCTCAGTTCTAGGTAGGGGTAATTGAAGACCTGGACTTCAAGAAATCCAAGTCTTGCCCCACCATCACTGCAGATAAAAAGCAAGTGTCTATAAACCCGAATAAACTGAGGAATTGCTGGTTTGTTGATTTGTTCTTTTCTTGAACCCCAAAAACCTTTTGTCTATTTAGTCTGACATTTGAAATCTCTGTGCAAATATTTTCACAAGCAGATCCATTTTTACCTTTCACTTTTTATAGGTCCTCATTTTGTGGGTGGCAGTGCAAAAATACATTTCATCTGTCTGCAAATCCAAGACCGCTAATTTGATTTAAATTACAGTCCAGGATTGGGCCAAAATGACATAAATGTCCCTCGTAAAGCTTGATATGTACACGTTGCATCACATCGCCCGTCTAGCAAGTATAACTTATGTAGAAGTTACAAGATTACCCATGCAGCCTTAAAAACAGATAAACCTGTCAGGTTATGAGAGAAAATAGTGTGGAATTACCCACATAACGGCCACAACGAGGGGCACTGTGGATGCTTGTTCCAAACCAAACTACTATCTCTGTTTGCCATCAGGGGTGTGAGGGAGTGTCATTGGCTGTGAGTTATTCACTTTCTCTTGTGTGGGTGTTATATCGTTGGGGATCGGGCTATTTTTGACTTTCAGTCCCCCACCTTTAACCATCTCCCCTCTGGAAAGAAGCTGGGTGGTGACAGTTGAGGAGACAAAGGCCTCCTATACCGCTCTCGCTCAGAAAACAAACCCTCATCACTCCCACTGCAGGAGAACACTAATAGAAGTGAGGGTTTAGCTGAGGAGGCTGGGAAAGTTTGCCGTAGTGCCAGCATTTTCAGTCCAAGAATCCCTTTTTAAATCCCTCTAAATCTGTGTGCCTCTAATGACGCTGATAAAAGATGGATTCAGTTCTTCTTAAAGAGCGACTTCAGCTTTTGAATAGGTGACATGTTGACCATGTTCACTTGGCAGGAGAATTTGATTGTCAGTCCTGTTTTAGAGTGCTAAATACATTTTCTGTATACACACAGTTTATAGGGCCCTGTGGAATACATTTTATTTATCCCAAATTCTGTTATATTTTTTTCCAATTTCCTTTTTTTTTTCATTTTAATTTTTCTGGTGGAATCAGTTTTTTTTTTTTTTTTTTTTTTTTTTTTTTTGCTAGACTCTGTTTTAATGGTTAAATACAATTTTATTAATCAGAAAGCATGTTTAATTAATTGAAATCATAAAACGTAAAATATTAAACACAATAATTACATTTTAATTCAGATTCAAATTCAGATTTCTTTTTTTTTTTTACCAATTTTTGTGAATTTATTTGTTTTTTTTTTTAATCCAGATATACTGTGTTGTGTATTTACATTTTTTTTTTCTGTTAAATGTATTCTGGTAAATCATTTTTCTGGTAAATATTTGTGGAAAAATAATCTTTTAATAATTTCATGAGCAGTACAAGTACTATCAGTAGATTAAGTTATGTTTATTTCATGGTTTCTTCAATTTAAACCAAACATTTATTTTGATGGGTTGCCTTGAACACCTTTAAAGGGGTCATATGATGTTTCTAAAAAAACATTATTTTGTGTACTTGAAATGACGTGTATATGCGGTTTAAGTTCCAAAAAACACATTATTTTCCAAACACTGTACATTGTTTCTCCTTTATGCCCGCCTTTCTGAAATGTGCCGATTTCTATAAAGCTCATCATCCTGAAAAGTGAGGTGTGCTCTGATTGGCCAGCTATCCAGTGCATTGTGATTAGCCGAATACCTCAAGCATGTGTCGGAAATGTTATGCCCTTACTATACTGTGATGCCGTGTGTCCCGGAGCGCAGAGACAAAAACATTAAAGTCCATTATAAACGAGGCACTTGTTGCATCCAGTGGGGACATAATTACAGATTATAATGACAATACCAGCAGTTCTCAATTCCAGGCCTCGCGCCCCCCAGCTCAGCATATTTTGCATGTCTCTCTTTGTTAACACACCTGATTCAGATAATCAGCTCGTTAGAAGTGAGGTCGGTGCATGAACTGTGTTCCCATTGGCCTGGTCCCTACACATTGTTCATCGCTCCCTACTCCTTGAGCAGGGGAAATCTGTTGAAGTTTACCTCACTTCGGAACATTAATTCACGGATTTGTGCTGTGTGACATCATATACCTCTGTAAATAAATACAATTTAATTTCTCGTCTCGCACACTTCATTGCACTTTGAATGGAACATTCACCTGGAATCATGGCTGAATATCCTGTGATGTCCACTTCGCAGGGCACTTACGTTCGAATGGAACAAATGTCTGAAGCGATAAGAGAAACATAAAAAATATGCAGAGCAGGGGGGCGTGAGGACTGGAATTAAGAACCGCTGTCTTTTTACGCGTTGCGTTGCATCGTGCAGCGTAAACATAAAACCATGTCTGCATTTGTGATCGGAGAAACAACAAACAACAAGTGCTACTCTACACTGCTCAAAACTCGTGTTTGAATCGTCAGTGGAAAATCCTTTAAATATGTAAACTTACTTAGAGATTGTGAGTCAGAACAGCCGGCATTGTAGTCTATTCTCCCAGGATCAGGAAACAGTCCTCCATAAAATGGAGGTCCGAATATTTGTGTTAAACTGTTCTAGAAGAGTGTTGTAAATACAACTTAAAGGGTTACTCCACCATAAAATGAAAATTTTGTCTTTAATCACTTACCCCCATGGTGTTCCAAACCTGTAAAAGCTTCATTCTTCTTCTGAACACAATTTAAGATATTTTGGATGAAAATCAGGAGGCTTGAGACTGTCCCATAGACCAGTTGTTCCCAAATTGGGTGCTGCGACAACCGGCTAGGGGTGCCACAGAATCTTTTTTTTTTTTTTTTTTTTTTCATTTAAATAGCCTAAAATAAATATCATACCATATAATAACATTTACAAGATATATTTTTTAAATATATCAAGACACCAACATATGAGCATGTCCAAACAAAAATAAGCGAGAGAGAAAAAAACTCTTAAAAGTTTTTTTGATATATTTCATACATATTTAAAGTGTAAATGATTAATTGCCGGCAATTGGACAGTTCGGGAATCACCCCCGCCCACTCCGCAGCTCCCCCATTATACGCGTTAAGTTTGAAATTGCACGCAGTGATTGACAGTTTACGGCAAAAATGGATACATTTTTAAGTTTAAACAAAAGAAAAGCAGAAACGTCAGAGCCCAGACGACTGACGGGCATCAACCCGGAACCACCACCACCCAAAAAAATTAAGTCAGGCAGTACAGTGAAAGCTACCTGGCTTATGGTTTTACATGGATAAGAGATGCTAGCTGTCCCACACCTGAATGCCTCGTCTGCAGGGAAAAGCTATTAAATGGAGTAATGGTACCGAGTAAGCTGAAGAGACATTTAGACACAAAACACCACGGTTTATCCAGCAAAGACATAGAATACTTCAAGCAACTAAAAGCACAAAATGTTAAACAGAACCAACAAATGATGTCTGACAAAGCTCAGGATTTGCTGAATCACTGAATCACTCATTTTGCCAGCCTGCAAGAAAATAGTAGGGGTAATGATAAATTTCTGCTCCATGCAGAGGTGTGCTGGCTGTCACGGGGCAAGGTGCTTTCCCGTGTCTGTGAGCTCCGAGATGAACTCAGGCAGTTTTCAACTGAGAACGACATAGCCCACAAAGAACAGATCAACGACAACTCATGGTGGGCAAAGATCGCATACCTCGCAGACATTTTTAGTCACTTAAATGAGCTTAACACAAAAATGCAAGGAAAGAACGAAAATATTTTAACAGCAACAGACAAACTTCACGGTTTCAAGGCCAAACTCAAGCTGTGGCAAGAAATACTGAATAATAAAAACATTGACATGTTTCCCTTAACAGCAGAGGACCCCGTTCATAAGACGTTTTCAACATCTGACTTGTGTGAGCTAGAGTTCTCATCCCTGGCATACATGAAAAACAAAAAAGGCAGCGCCTGTCAGTGGAACACGATCTACGAGTTGCCTTATCCTGAAAAAAGCAGGCGCATGTATCCCATTAAAATGCCCGGCACACAGTTCCATGCACATATGATATGGTGATAATTTAGTTTCATTTTATGAATATACATTCAGGGTTGAACAAAGCTGAGAAACTAAATAATAAAAAAAAACTTTGGTTGAGTTGTTTATTATTAGTTAAAGATTTAAGTTCACATTCTTAAAATGTGTTTTGTTCCAATGATTTCCACATCCAGTAAATGGTTCAGATCAGTCTGTTGACATGCCTCATCCAGATGAAAAAGACAGATGCTTCATTTGAGTGAGTTGTTTCACCTAATATTATGTCTCTTGTGATGCATTCATAATAAATTAATGCTGCTGTTTATGCTTCATTTGTTGTTTGCTTATCTGGATTTGATTTTATATATGTATGTAGGCATGTATGTTTAGTTTAATATCTATGGCATAGACTGCCAAATAAATAAAAGTGTCAAGGTCCAGGAAAGTATGAAAAGCATTGTCAGAATAGTCCATCTGCCATCAGTGGTTCAAACGTAACATTATGAAGCGACGAGAATACTTTTTGTAGACGAAGAAAACAAAAATAATGACTTTATTCAACAATTCCTCTCTGTGTCTCTCCAAATCAGCGCAGTGCCATTTTGGCAATTCTGAGCAGTACGCAGATGGTGTACGCTCTTCTGTGTCAGCAAATACACATAAAAAACATATCCTTGTGGCGCGGCTGACACAGAAGAGCGTAAGCTGCTTGCGTACTAGTCAGATTTGTCAAAATGGCGCTACGCTGATTTGGAGAGACACAGAGAAGAGGAATTGTTGAATAAAGTCGTTTTTTTTTTTTTTTCTTCGTGTACAAAAAGTATTCTGGTCGCTTCATAACATTACTGTTGAATCACTGATGGCAGATGGACTATTCTGACAATGCTTTTCATACTTTCCTGGACCTTGACACTGTTATTTATTTGGCAGTCTATGGGACAGTCTCAAGCCTCCCTGTTTTCATCCAAGATATCTTAAATTGTGTTCCGAAGATGAACGAAGCTTTTATGGGTTTGGAACGACATGGGGGTATGTGATTAATGACAAAAGTTGTGTCCTCTTTTGGAAGACCAAACAAAGTAGTTTCGCTTTCACAAGGAAACACACAGCATCTCCACGACATGGCAGCGGTGGCAACAACGAGAATAAAAGTTACGCCACCGCCTTTGCGTGAACATTTGGGTGGCATTATGTAAATCTTCCCACATTGTGATGTAAACATGTGGGGGCACATTAGAATGAGCCATTTTAGGAGGTTGACTCTTAACTTTTATAATGAATATCTCTTTGGATTTGAGACTTTAGTCTTTGCAACTTTACAGATCTTCTTTATTCACCAAGAACTTGTAATACTCCAAAGGAAAATTGAAATCGCATCATATGAACCCTTTAAGTTTCTCTTTTTATATATATACCCTATAAGTATATCTCTATATATATATATATATATATATATATATATATATATATATATATATATATATATATATATATATATATGATCATATTTGTACTCAAAAGAAATGGTACAGCATGAAGTTACTCTCAGAGCAGTTCTAGAGATTATTCATATGTTCATGTACTCATATATTGAGGGGGCAGAGGCTGAAAACACAGTACGCGTCATGCATGCTTCAGTATGTATGTAT
Source organism: Cyprinus carpio (assembly GCF_018340385.1). Taxonomy (NCBI): domain Eukaryota; kingdom Metazoa; phylum Chordata; class Actinopteri; order Cypriniformes; family Cyprinidae; genus Cyprinus; species Cyprinus carpio. The sequence continues at coordinate 19,639,648 of NC_056612.1, read as the reverse complement.
TAAATGAAACCGCACGTCTGCGCCGTTCATTCGCACAGAGACACACAGAACATGCAGGATTCATATTTAAATGGTATTTTTGCGGCTTTATATTTACAGACGTGCATATCGTTTTGATTCAAGTGTACCGACCTACATTTGATGTATCCATCCAAGATTGGCAAATTCTGTGACATTCCGCATTATACAGTAAATTTCATTTTTATGACTGGATCCTGCGATTCCGTCCGCGATTTTCACATCACTGAAATCCTAGGGCCTCAAGTTTAGTTAAAACTGAGAATGATGTCTGCCCGCTTTCTATAAATGACTTCCTTAAATTTCAGGACCCCACCAGTTTAAACTGTTGCTTAAGGGCCTGCAGCTGAATTTCCGGAGAAGACGCATTAGTTGCATGAGAGCCTAAATGAGAATAACAAACAGGAGTCATGTGGAGATGTCACCCTGGAGGTACAGACTAATGGCAAGCTTCTTTATGCATGCCATTCCACCTGAAGGAAATGCAATACCTGACTTTCAGCAGCCACAAAAAGCTCATTCTTAGTAGTAGTGCTTGCTAAGTAATTGCTATTCCTCATACTTTGGGTTAGGCAAGGGCAGGATGACCAGGTGTAAAATGGTCAAACGTGTTTCCTCTGAGACCAGTTTGAAAAGTTGAACTTGAGCTTTGTGCCACAATAGTCTGGGAATGAGAATTTCATAGAGAGGGCTGGCATGAGGGCAGAAGAAATGTGTAGAAACTTCTATGTGGAATCTTTCTGTCACAATGCCACTCCCTTGAATTCTTGATGTACAAGATGGTGTAAACACCTGGTGAGGTAGTGGTCCTTACGCACTCTGTCATGTTTATACAAATGCTTGAGGAGTCAGGAGCCTCGGGCTGGAACCGTTTCCTGGAGATGTTCCAGTTTGCAGAAACAACACCAACTCAAAACCTACTTTTATTATGTTATCTCTGTAGTTTATGTGATATCAAGGTATTCCAGTTATTTTCATTTCTGTCTTTTATTGGTAGTCTGGATTATGTTCTTATTCAATGCAGTTTATTTTATTTCATATCCTATCTTGTATTGTCTAACAAGGTCCAAGAATACGGCCCCAGCTCTGTTCGTATGCTGTGGCAACGGAGATCTCGCTGTAACAAGACAATCCGTCATGCCATTGTTGTACAGCACTCGGCCTGTTGATCAGATTTACAGAGCCTCAGTTGTCCCATCTCTTTTTGGAAAAACAGAAGACAAAGAGATGACGGAAATGTGAGTTCCCCTCCCAGAGGGCTACAGTATGGGCAATGCCTGGCCACAGAACCCCCCCCCCCCCCCCCTTTTATATAGGCTGACCATCGCCACAAAGACACATTCAGACAGACACAATACACGCACAGCCCCAGGGCTGGCACACTGCCCTGCTCCACATGACGCTGAAGGTCACACAATCATTTGGGATAATTGATCAAACAGACAGAGAGAAAGAGAGAAAGAAAAAATGGAAGAAATAAAGAAATGGGGGGAGGGGAGGTGGATTAAAATGGTGAGATATGAGGTCTATATTACTGTATTGTGACATTTATGTCCATGAAATTTCCATAAAATTTAGAATTTTATTTTATTAGAATTTTTTATAATTTCTATTATTTTAACAGCAAAATTTGTCTCATTAAAAATTAATTCCAGGGGACAAATTTGAACTTTTATGGCAGCATTTTATGCAAATGTGACCCTGGACCACAAAACTAGTCTTAAGTAGCATGGGTATATTTGTAGCAATAGCCAACAATACATTGTATGGGTCAAAATTAGCGATTTTTCTTTTATGCCAAAAATCATTAGGATATTAAGTAAAGATCATGTTCCATGAAGATATTTTGTACATTTCCTACCCTAAATATATAAAAACGTAATTTTAGATTAGTAATATGCATTGCTAAGGACTTCGTTTGGACAACTTAAAAGGTGATTTTCTCAGTATTTGTTTTTATTTATTTTTAACTATATATATTTGTATTAACTATTCAAATATAGTTGTATCTCGGCCAAATATTGTCCTATTCTGACACAGGACCCAACCATACATAAATTGAAAGTTTATTTATGTAACTGGTTTTGAGATCCAGGGTCACAAATATATAATGTATTTATGTCAAATATTTCCATGAAAGAAATATTTAACATTGTGTTTTTATTTTATTTTATTTTATTAAAAACACTTCATATTAGCTACACATTCAACAAACTTTGCCCATGATTTTTAAATATGGCAGGGGCTATTTGCAATTAGATGCTATATACACGAAGTAAAAATAGCATATTTTCTTAGAGATAGATGCTATTTACACTACGTGAAAATAGTGATAGATGCTATTTATTATAGCAATGGATTCAATTTACATGAAGTGACAGGGCTGTACAGTCTGACATTATTTGCACATGCTATGAAAAAAAACTGGCCTGTGCGATGAATAAATTTACCACTGTAGCATGTGTGCAATACATAAAGTTTTGCATGTTCATAACACAGCTGCTCAATAGTGTTAAGTTATTTAGTTGTGCTGCTTTGTTTGTGTGAGATTGATTATATTTTGTAGTCGTTGGTGTGCGATATGACGTTTTTTTGATCATGGACGATTAAAATATCTCCACAATCTGCTTTTGAAGAAATATCATCGTATCATGCTATAGCGCACGTTCTATCAGCTGCAGTAGAGTTACACACACGGGACACTGCACTTATGCGCAATCACAAAAGTACATTATTTGTACATTACACCTGAAGCATGCGCACACTATGGTATGGGGGTTATCCATATGTGTTATATGTGCAGGAACAGTATTTGCTATATGCTCTCAGCAGCATGTTGTGGATGTATTGGCAGTAGCAAGTCAGCGTAGCAGATCTATCCCGCCAAGACCAAATACATTAACATTGTCATGTACATTACCATGCCAGTCCCTCTGAGAGTTGTCATGACAGAAACACAGTTATGTCTAAAATGAAAGTAAACAGTTGAGAGAGAAACAGATGCATGCAGCTCTTAAAATATTAAACATGGCCTTAAAGAAATAGTTCACCCAAAAATTAAACATCTGTTATTTACTCACTCGCATGTTGTCCCAAACCTATATCAATTTCTTTCTTGTGTTGAAAACAAAAGATGTTTTTAATAATTTGGGTAACCAAACAGTAGCTGGTCCCTATTGATTTTGACAGTAGGGAAAATATATTATGGAAATCACTGGAGACCAGTGACTGTTTGGTTACCCACATTGTTCAAAATAACTTTTATGTTAAACAGAAGAAAGAAACTATTTCAGGTTTAAAACAACTTGAAAGTGAGTAAATGATGGTATAAAAATAAAACACTAGGACAGAATTGACAGACAGATGACGGAATTATTTTTTGGGTGAACTATCTCTTTAATGTAAAAAAAAAAAAAAAAAAAAACACTGCTCTTGACTGATTACCTTCAATACAGTTGCTTTAAAAAATATATGTATATAGTAATTTTGGGCCCGAGTGGAAAAATACTTTTCCTTGGTTAATTTTCTATGTTGACCAACAGCTCTTGTTCGAGTAGCAGCTAAATGGATGAGCTCTTCTAAAAGGGCCAGGAGACCAAAAACAAAAGAGTGGCTAGGAGACTTGCTAGATATGCAACACACATACTATGAACTAACCACCACCTCCCCCCAAAAAAAGGTGAAACTGTTGACGTATTAGTCTCACAGAAGAGTGTCATGGTATATGTTAGTTTAGTTAGTAGTTTGCAGCAAATTTAGTGTTTTTAGTCTTTATTTAGTGATGTCTGCCCACAGAGCTGTTCTGCTTTGATGTGTAATGTTGAAATGTTAGAGGTGTTTCTGAACTCCTCCATTTATAGCAAATTAAGATTTCACAATTTTTGTGATGTTTTGTATTTTTTGTGCTCTGTATGGAAAATCAGTGCCTGTTTAAGTGATGAACTCCATTACTTGTTTTTGTTTTCAGACATGATAACAGACGTTTTATACTTGTGCTACAACTGTTTGACCTGTGCTACAAAACTTTAAACCTCTTCTTAGCTATATGCAATTTACACTAAGAGCAGATAGATAGATAGATAGATAGACAGATAGATAGATAGACAGACAGACAGATAGATAGATAGATATATAGATGGATAGATAGATAGATAGATAGATAGATAGATGTATAGATAGATGTATAGATAGATAGATATATAGATGGATAGATAGATAGATAGATTCTATTTACACTGTTAAAATAGCAGGATTTTTTCTATTTATTCTACTTATTGCAAATAGTGGCAATTATCTGTACCTCAGTATTGCCGTACCCAATAAAACAGTATGCAATAGTAGCATATTGAGTGTAAATTATAATTTTAATTAAAATTATTAAATGGATGCCACCATTTTGGGGCAATATAAGCCCTCCCTACTCCTACACTAACCCTACCTGATACTTTATTTTCAACTTTTCGGTTATTTCCTTCACTTTTATTAAAAACAAATGTGATATGAGATTTGAAAAGGGAGGGGAAAAAAGTTTGGCAAAAGGCGGATTCCAACTCTGGTCAATTACGTCAAAAAGACAAGACCATGCACTTTACCATCGACGCAACTTGTTCTGTTTTTAAACTAGTTTTGTTTGTAGTGTTGACTAGCCTAACCGCACGTTGGGGTGCAAAGTTAGTGTAAATAGCCTCTGCTAACAAGGTGGGCTATTTGCACTTAGTGTAAATAGACACTCCGTTTAAATATCTGTTCAATTTTTGTTATTTTAGTTGGTTTATTAATCCAGAAATTTGTCACTTTCTCTAGTAAACAAAGGGTGATATCAATAAGTCAAAGCTGCTCTTATTCATGTTTTCATATTAGATTTCTTATTAGAGCAAGTAAGTTTCTTGCGTTTTAGTTGGTCATTTGTAATAGAATGTGGTGGCATGAATTAGCAATCAAGAATCAGGAAAACCTGTTGATTAAAAACACCTTAAAGTGTTTTCAGTGCCATTGGTGTCATGAGTAGACAGTTCAATTCACCCTGGATTCTTAGTGCTCATGTCATTCGTTCACTGGGAAAGCCCCATTTGGAGTGTGTTAATTCATCAGCCCACAATGCACCATTACAGCTCTCTGTTTGTGCAGCAGGAACATTTGTGAGCCACAGCCCTGGATGAATTTCCTATAACTGTGACCTGTTTTCACGCTCAAGAGCTGTTGTGATAAATCCGGGCATGTGCACATGTGGATATGTGTGTGGACAACTAGAAGTTCCAAAGTTGAGCGAGCTCCACCCAGCCAGTGGTCTATAGCTCATCATGATGTTATCATCCAAATATGGAGCTGCACTTTTTAACTGAACAGTGGAAGTTAGGAAGGCCAAACTGAGTTGACATGACGGTAAATCACTAACCATAAACCTACAAATTCCCATCTGTGTAATGACGTCATATGATCTCCTCATGATGTTCGTCTGTATTTCTCAGTAGTCACTGATTCATATGTACTGAGACAAAACAATTTACAACGTATCATTTATCTAAAGTATTTTATTGTTGAATTGGAAAATTTTTTTTAACAAAAAATCTAATAATAGGCACTGGGATTTTTTTAAATGAATTAATTATTCTGTTCATTAAGGTTACATTAAGTCAGTCAAAAGCAACAGCAAAGACGTTTATAATGTTACCGACTACTTCTGTTTAAAGTCAACACTGTTCTTTAGAACTTTCCGTGCAGCAAAAAAGTTTCCACAAAAATATTAAGCAGCACAACTGTTTTCCACATTGATCATAATAAATATTTCATACGCACCAAATCTGCGTATTAGTCAGATTTCTGAAGAATCATGTGACACTGAAGACCAGAGTAATGACTGCTTTAAATTCAGCTTTGCCATCACAGGAATAAATTGTAGATTAATTTTCAAATATATTAACATAGAAAACATCATTTGAATTGTAATAATATTAATCTATAATATTACATCTATATTTTTAATTAAATGCAGTCTTGTTGAGCAAGAGACATCATTTGAAAAACTTTTTTTTTTTTAAATCTTACCAACCCCTAACTTTTGAGTGGTAGTATAAATATTATTTTTATTTATTCATGATATTTATAAATAAAAAAATTTTAATCCATTTTATTTCTGTTTTTAATAATTTAGAAAAATACTGAAAAGAAAATGAATTCCTATAAGTTAACATTCTAGTGATAATTGATTCATGTCAAAGCGTAAATGTCTTCCTCAGTGTCTATGATGATCATGACCCTGTAATAAGCTACATAACCAATTCTGCATTCTGGCTTAGTCTGTTGGTCATCACAGCAATAACACTCCTAGTTGTCCTTGTGCATGGAGGAGAAGCCTGTTATTCAATCACTGTAACCGCGTTCATTCACACACCCTTTTTCACCACCTCGTTCCCGCCATGTGTCTCCATGTCTCTCTCACACCCACTCTCTTTCTTACTCCTTGTCTTTCTCACTCTTACTCTCCCCCTCCCATCTCTCTCTGTCTTTCTCCCCTCCTCCCCCTCCTCCCCCTCACTCACTTCACAGAAGTACACCCACTCAAACACAAACATTCATATCCGCTGTGTCGTTTGGTGGCTTTCATTCATGCTTTAGCAGTGTGAGGTGGCAGAACTCCTCAGGTAATGGACGGCACTATCTCCCGTCTATCTTATCGTACGCTCTGTTCTGTTTGGAAAATGAACGGTAACTGGAATTACTAGACATAAGGAGATCAGCTTTCAGAGTGAGTATTTCACTGTTTTTGTTAACGGTGCGTTTAAGTTTAATGTCACAGCATTTGGTGAGTGCGTGGTGTCTGAGTTACATTACACAAGAGTGTGTGTGTGTGCACTGCAAAAACATTTTCATCTTTTTTTTTTTGTTTGTTTGTTTTTTTTTTTGGTCGTCTTTTACAGTAAAGACATCTAAACATCTTATGCAGTTTTACTTCTCAAGTCAATTTAAGGCATAATTATGTACCTTGAAATAATTCCCCTTAAATGAAAATCATGTGATTATAAACTTAAGCTTATGTTATTCCAAAACCCTTTGACCTTCTTTTGTGCTTCTACTTTGATTGTGTGGAAATAAGCAGCTTGGACAATCTGTTAAATATCTCTGTAATAAATGTAAACAGGTTTGAAACACCATTAAAGGAAGTAATAAAATAATAAAAGTTTTTTTGTTTATTGTCATTTTATTTCATTCATTTAAATTAGATGTCAGATAACTTTTTTTTATTCTTGTTCTATATAAATAAAAATGACTGTGGCTTATGTTTAAAACAAACCAACAAAAAAGAAACGTATTTTTATGTTGTTATTATATATATATATATATATATATATATATATATATATATATATATATATATATATATATATATATATATATATATATATATATATATATATATATATATATATATATAATAACAACAGTATATATACTGTGTGCGTGTGTATGTACGTGTATGTATGTATGTACGTACATATATATATATATATATTGCATGTATGTTATATAAAAATACATTAAATAAATAAATTCACGAAACTAAAAATTAATAATAAAATAAATTATATTACACAATGTGGCAAAAACGTGGATATATGGTGCTCCACTCATGACATGAAGAAGAAAAAATGGCTATCTTGGCCACAAATTAATAATTAGTTCCCACAACTTAATTTTTGGCCATGTTGTACTAATTCATTACCTCGTTTTAACTTGTGGTACTGATTTAACTGAACCTAGAGAATGGGAACAAATTGCAATGAGAACAAATCATGATTGTGGGAACAATCATGGCCACAATATCTTTTTTTTCTTAATGATGCTTAGATATTTTACCGAAAATAAAAATAATGACTAAGAACATTAAATAATTTTTTGCAGTGTTTTCACATGTTCTGTGCATCCAGGGAAATTTGTCATAAATGACTCACAGTCTCATTCCTTCAGTTGTCTTGCATGTTCTACACGTTTTTTTTTAAGAAAACCTGTTAACTAAACGTTTTCTAAGAATCTGTTGAGTTGAAACCGCCTGAGGCTGTGTGATTGTAGGCTCTTTAGGCACAGTGTTTCCTTAACTCGGTGTGCTAGTGTGTCAAATCTAATGAGCTTGAACAGTATCCAAAGCCCTTATTTTCCTTGTCTTAGTTAGAGAATCTCTCCATCAGGAAGAGGATGTTGAGTATAGGTAAAGTGCACTTCTGAAAAGCCCTGAGAGGCTTCCTCATTATCGCTGCTTTGTTTTTGGAAGGTTAAAGCCAGGAGAGACCTAAGAGGTGGTGGTGACGAAGGAATAAAGAAGCTCAGAAATGCAGCCGGAGTATGACTAATCATATCAGGGGCTCAGCGGCGGCTGTGTGGGCCGGCCCCTTGCGCTTGTTAGAGTTCTGGGGGCCATCTGATTCACCGTCGCTCCCCGTTAGAAGCACTGCTTGATTCACTTCCTGATGTGGGCGGAATTTTCCTATCAGCCCTGTGCTCTGAAAGCCGAAGGGTGAGGCGATTGACGGGCCCGTGAGCACGATGTTGTGGGTGGCTTTGAAGACTGAGCCGTTCCACTTGTTCCTCTGTGAATGTAAATGAATGAAACTCGCACAGCTCATCTTTCTCATTCTTTGTCTCGGGTTACTATGGAAGCCCTGAGTGGCCGTGTTTAGCAGTACGCTTGAAGTAGGCATGTGTCACCAAGTTTTTTTTTTTTTAATGATCTAACCAGTCTAAACCTTTTTAGTTAATCTAAAAATTGCCTTTATTTACAAAGTTGTTGCAAAATCATGTGACTTTATTTCAGTTGTGTACAATGAAAAAATATTCATTTTAAAGAATGAACTTAAAAAAGATGAAAATCACCATAAAAGTATGATAATAGTCATATATATGGCTTGTGTACTGTTTTTCAAATCTTCTGAAGCTAAATGGTAGTTTTGTTTGAGGAACGGACCAAATTGCATACATTTACTTTAATTGTGACTCGCTTGTTGAATCACTGGACTGGATCAATCTGATTTGTAAATGAGTCATTCAAACTGGTTTAGTGCACTGGTTTTGAAAAAATGATTTGTTCATAAACATCTCAACTTCTCTCAGGATCTCTGAAGATGAATGTCAAAGACTTTTATTTAATAACTACATTAATTTTGGCCTGTTCCACACAGAAAAGCTAGTGCACATGTCGTAGATCACATGATAATTTTATGATGCTTTTTGAAGCTTAAAAGTATCAGGAAAACTTTTTTTTTTTTTTTTTTTAAATGTAAGAAGTATTCACAGAATTATTTAGTTTTGGTGAACTATTAATTGAAAACCATTCATTTCTGATCTAAATAAGGTGAGGCTGAACAAATAAAGTGATTCAGCATGACTTGTGCTTTTTTGCTGATATGCATACCTGCTCAGAAACAAGTACCTTGGGCTGGTGAAACTGAAGACCCACTGACCTGATTTGCCCTTGTTGCTCCTTAATCAAAGTAAACACAAAAAGCCTCTTGAACTCCTGTTAACAAGTCTGTCTGCCAGCATCTGAAGGTCTGTGAGGTAAACCAGATAGTTCATAGTCACTTAGCATGTGTGGTGCTTTATATATGGGGTCTTTCTTGTGATGCATAGTGATATTAGGCCCATTTTAAGCATAGCCTTAAAAGGCCTGTTTATTGTGTTTATTTTAATTATAAATTCAAAAGTTTGGAGTCTTTAAGATTTTTTTGTGTGTGTGTTTTCGGAAAGCCAAATTTTCACATTTATTTGATCAAAGATTATGGTAAAAACAGTAACATTGTGAAATATTATGTTTTCTATTTTTATATATATTTTAAATAGTAATTTATTCCTGTGATGGCAAAGCTGTATTTTCAGCAGCCATTACTCTAGTCTTTAGTGTCACATGATCCTTCAGAAATGCTTCCAGTATGTTAATTTGGTGCTGAAGAAACATTTATGTTAAAACAGTTGTGCTTCTTAATAATTTTGTGAAACCCATATGGGTTTTTTTTTATCCCCAGTATTCTTTGAAGTTCAAAAGAACAACATTTATTTGAAATAGAAGTCTTTTCTTACACTGTAAATGTCTTTCTTGGACTTGATCGATTTAATGCGTCCTTGCAGAATAAGTTTTAATTAAAAAAAACCTCTTACTGACTCAAAATGTTTGAATGGTGCTGTATGTATTTTTTTTCTTGCTTTGATTTGATTGATTGATTATTTTCCTTTGTACTACATAACTTTTTTGTAATCCTAAATCAAAAGCTTATTCATTTGTTGTACTCCTTTGTCCAAATTCAGCTTTGCTTTTGGACTGAATGTTCACACAAAGTTGGAAAGCTCATGTTTTTGTTCCGATTTAGAGCAAACACTTTTTTTTTGGTGGTGTCCACACAAACGCAAACTTCACCGAGCCAACAGACTGCAGGCCTGCGATAGGGTGTGGCATGTGGACGTCCACGTGAGGTCCTTGTTCTGAAAACAGTCACATGTAATTCTATGCTTTTACGGTCGACTATACATAAATAGTTTGTGGTATCTGACTGATTTGCATAAGAAAATAATTTTCACATTGGTTGCCTATTGCTCTGTAAACAAAGCAGTGTAGTGTATCTTTCTAGTCGAACAAGTCACCGGTGATTATTTCGTCACAAGGAAAGGATGTTGGACAGGGACGATAACCAGCACGGTTCAGAGGGGTCGTGATGTCTTTCCCCCCATGATCTTTACTGAACGTTGATGTTTGTGCCAGTACAGGCGGGGTGTTGAGGTGTGCCTCTGACTCCTGTGGCGTGACATTCAGGAGGGGCCTTCTGGCGGCGTGGGCCAGTGGCACCGCCTCCTCCGGTTTGTCTTTGATGAACATGTTGAGGTCTCAGCGAGGGGACACGTGGGGTCATGAGATGCTGCCACTGGCGTGCGGAGGTCAGCCTGTTTATCTACTTCCTCTTGCCTGCGTGCCACTACACTCAGATAGGATGCTAGGGGACAAATTTAGACCTCCAGCTCACCCTCCATCTGCCGTGGCTAGCTGTAGGCCTGTCTCCATGGGAACCGGAGCCAGGTTGCCAAGAGTAAGAGCTGGAAAGAGAAGCACTAACTCTTTATCTGTCATTCTGCTCAACTAATAATAAAAAAAACACCATTTTAATGGACCTGACATGATGGAGACAATGAGTTATTGTCTTCATATACAGCATGATTGGATTATTCTGATCACTTAAAAACCAGCACACTGCCATCGGTTTTGTAAGTATTGTTTGTAATTATGCAAGCATTAGACAAAATGAGCTCCTTGAATCAAGATGGTCTCCTTATTTACTAAAGTCTTGACAAGCCGCCACGTGGCTTCTAGAGTCCTCGAGTCTACTCTCATCTCCATTAAAGAGCCCATGTTCTACACCTGGAAACCACTAGAAACGAGCCAACCGCATCCAGTCGGGAGATATTTATATAATTCTTGGTGTTGCAGTTAACATACGACGAACAAGATGACATTTCTGTTATCAAATCTGCCGAGTTGTCACTAAGTCAGTGGGAGGCAGAGAAAAAGCAAGCTTTAAAACATGTTTTTCTACTCCTGGCTAGAAGCGTCTGTTGGCTATTCTAAGAAAAGGATTGACGATTTTATTTTATATACTTAAGCACATTTATTTGACATTTTCTTAACAATATGTGAGACTTTCAACATGCAAAGACTGGTTTACTATTTCATGATCCAGATCGGATTACCATGCCAGCAAATCTTGAAAGTGAAACCAAATTTAAATTAAATTTTTTTTTGTTGTTGTTGTTATTGTTGATGTTTTTTTGTTTGTTTTTTTTCTATGAATTTCAGTGTCTTTTCAGTATTTGTGCAAGATTAATATTAACTAGATATAAAGTAAATGTGGATGGTGCTTACCTTTTCAAAACTATTATTATCATATTGTGTTGTGGGCAGTTATCAAAATGTTTTTAGTGCATTGCTATATGCTGAAAAGCTATAGGGATGTACTAGGTGTTTTCTAGGTTTATTTAAATGATAAATTAAGTCACCCTTGTGTTTCTGTAAAATTCTAGTCTTTAAATCTATTGGATTATTTGTATTATTTTACACAAGGTGAAAATAATGCATATCGTTGCTGAAAGTAATTATTTAAACATTTTATTTTTCATTCTGTTTTATTTAATTTTTTTCACTTTTAACATGCATGTAAATTACAAAATAGGAAGTAGGATGGTGTTGTGAAGTGTCAGTACAGCACGGTCTGTATGTCAGTTTGAGGAGGTCCCAGCTGTAGCTCCATATGTTTGAGAGAGGGAGCAAGAGAATGAAGAAAGAGTATCTTGCGTCATGTTTTGTCACATTCTCATTGTGTATTTAGTTCATCCTTCGTTTGACCTCTGTCTGGCTTTGTTTTTGTCACTGTTGTTGATGTTACATGAGTCTGTTACAGAAAGGCTGAAAAAAAGTATTATTTTTTTTCTTTAGGTCTCCAGTATTCATGATTTTTCTGCTGCCTACGCAGTCCATACCCAATTCTTCCACCTTATTTCTCATGCCAAAGCCTCCTTCTCTCATGCTCTCTCTCTCTCTGTTGGGCAATTTCAGTATCAAATTTAGACATAATTTAGCATATATCAAATAAATACTTATTTCTTGATAGAGAGGAAATGGAACCGGAAATCACCAAGACTTGTTGACTTGAGGTCACTTTTCAATGCCTATTGTTGCCATCATAAGTAAACTAATCAAATTTTCCAGTTAAATAAATTGTGACAATATGAAAATTCTGATCTAGTCGTTTTTTTTTTTTTTTTTTTTTTTTGGTCTGCTGCTTTGTGATCACAGAGATGGTATATGAATGATTGGAGATCTGTGTATGTGCTTGAGCATGTGCAAACTTCCTTTCAGTACTTTCTATCTGCTTGAAAATGTTGTAATAGAGGTTCTCCCAGTCCAGTGCATTGCACATGGACAGCTATGAATAATTCACGTAGTGCTCTCCCCATCTGAAACCCTCTTATTCACCCTGTTTAAGAGTCACATCAGTACCATGTCAGAGGTCATTAAGCTGTCTTACAATTTTTTTTTTTTTTTTTTTTTATGTATGAACAGACATCCGTTATGAAGTGATAACAACTAAGTCTCAATCTCTTTGTATAAATCCAGATAGAAATTCAAACAACCAAGCAGTGTAATTCTATAATAAACCGTACACCCCATTCACGGTAATAACCCTGTGCAAATCAGGTGAGTTCATTATAAATTTGTGGTTCAGACCTTTTGCAGTCAAATATATACCTATTTTATCATGAATAATGATGAAGGTCTTAGTATTGTTATATCTTCTATAATTGCTTGCTGATGATAAAAACACTGTGTAACCAAAGCCTACCTCTGCTCTGAGAACACTCATTAAATTGTTGCGCATCACTCAGCCAGGAGCAGCTGTTTGAGAAAGCAAACTCAGTCAAGAATCTGTCAAGTTATTTCAAGAGGAAAGCAGAGCTTTTCCTCAGTGAACACCAAGTTATGAAATCTAAGATGCTATAGTTTTTGTGAACATGTTGAAAATATGTAAGGCACCTCACTGAAACCGTAAATAATTACACGCATCCAATATTTTTGTTGTTTTCCAGTAAAATTATACCTAATGTAAATTTTCTGGAAGCAAAATTGTGTAAAATACTAGGACTACAGAGAGTATATATTGAATTAGGTATATTTTTCTTGTTGTTAGATTTAGGCTTAATTTATGGGCTAAAGTTAATTCTAGATATTTCCCTGAACAAAAAAAAAGTCTTAAGTTGTTTACTTGAGAACAAGCCTTAAATATTAATTAAGAAGAATAGTTTTTCCAGTTTAATCATAAACCTGGAACCCTGAATTTATTCACAAAAATTAATGACCACTTTTCTGACAGATTTATTCTTCTTAGAGAGTGGAAAAAACACAAAATGTTCAGAAATAAACTATACAAACTACTGTTTGTGGAATTTTTGTCCATCTCAAAATACAGCCTACAATGTGGTCTCTGAATGAATTACCTCTGGCAGATAAACATCATTGCTCTTATAAGGAATAAGTTTTACCCAAAGTGTTCATTTTGTCACCACTCCTGGCTTGTCATAGTGTTTTGTATGATGTATGTACATGGACAAAATCAGCTTCTAAGCTATGATTCTTCTTCCATTCATTTTTGTTTTTGCTCAAGGGATGACTTGATCCTTGTCACAATTGCTTTTTACAAAGCTAAGGTTAAATGTTCAGTCTCAACTTATGTGTGCAAAGAACAACTTGAACTTTTAAAAGAAAAATGCTATAGGTCAATTAAATGGAGCAAACAAGTAGCATGTCTCATTTCCCATCAGAATGTTTTAAAGACTTACCTGTCCGGAGTTCTCTTAAAGCAGTTTAGAATCAGGAATGGGAATATATGATTTGCAAATTAATCTTTTAAGTTGATTGATTTAAATCATTTAAAATGAGCCAAGCAGTAGTTGGCTGCTGCATTTTTTAATAGCTCAACCAACACTAACCACTTCTTTTATGTTTCTGTGTCTCTGCAGGGCTAGTGAAGTTCTAACATGTGACAAGCTGAAGATGGGAGACAAATAAGTCTTAAAGAATTTTTCAATGTCAGCAAAGAAAGTGCCTCAAAAGCATCTTGAGACCTTCTTTGTCAAGCCCCATTGCCAGGCATCAGCCCAAAAGACACACAATGATGAATTTCACCAAGGATGTTTGTGAACAGGAGAGGCGACATTTAACACACAACCAGCACTCACATATATGGCGGCTGCATACTGACACTGTTTAATTATGCCTTTCTCAGTTAAGACACCATCCGGTATCTTATATTAATTATGGCATAATACAATTAGCCCCCTAAAGCAAGCGTAAAGTCTTTTTTCCTATCGGAAGAGTATTGATGCAATAATGTTTATCGGATTGGTGCTCAAAGCACCACTCCCATTGTGTCCTTGAGGCCTCCTCCCCACATCCTATGGAGGCGGAGGAAAAGCAGTCGGCTGATGGGGAGCGGTCTGGTGGGCAGCAGCAGCCATCAGAGTCTTTGTTAGCAGCACAGCTGCCTCAGTTACAGCAACAAGCTACCTCGCAATCTGTCCATGGATCACATGGCCGCCTTCAACACAGGCAGCCAAAACGCTTTGAAATGCTCCAAAGGCAGAAGCAGCAGCAACAGTCACAGGCGGGTGGGTCATCTTGGCAGCTTTCAGAAGTACCTGGTCCTTCAAGAGGCAGCTGTTCTGCCCTGGGAGATCCATCTCCCCAAATTCATAATGTTAAGCAAACTCAGTCTTTGCACAGTGTGGAATTACAGGAAGGCACCCCATGTAGACGAGAACGTAAACCCCAAAAACCAGGGAAATATGTGTGCACATACTGCGGCCGTCCTTGTGCTAAGCCTAGCGTCCTCCAAAAACACATCCGATCTCACACCGGAGAGAGACCTTATCCATGTGTCCCATGTGGCTTCTCCTTCAAGACCAAAAGCAACCTGTACAAACACCGCAAATCCCATGCGCATCGAATAAAAGCAGGCATGGCCTCAAGTCGTGAAGAGACCAGTTTCATCGAGCCGGAAGGTGGAGCCTTGAGAGATGAGCAAGAGGAGGGTACAGAAGGAGAGAGTTCAGGTTCTGAGGATGAGACGGGGCAACACCAACCATCTACCTCACAGGGCAGGCCAACTCTGAAGAAAAGCAGTAAAGTGGAATTGTCATTTATAGAGGAGGGTCCCCAAACAGAGGATTCACAGGCAATCAAGCAAAGGTTAGCAATGAGGCTAAGCAAGAGGAAGCGAGCCCCCAGAGCATCTTCAGATGAAACCCGATCTTCACTAGGTCCCGGCAGTAAGGGGAGCACAGAATCTGGCTATTTTTCCAGTTCTGGGAGTGCTGAGCTTTCTCAAGTGAGCCCACCAAATGCCAGTGCTAAAACGTATGCTGAGATAATTCTAGGAAAGTATGGACGCCTAGGACAACAGCAACGAATTTCACATCAACAACTGCAATTATCATCATCTTCAGGTCAACAGGAAAAATCAATCCCTTTCAATGTTCCTAAGACACAAGTCATTGAGCATATAACTAAGCTAATTACTATAAATGAAGCCGTGGTGGATACAAGTGAAATTGATAGTGTCAAACCAAGACGTTCCTCACTCTCTAGAAGAAGTAGCATTGAGTCTGTAAAATTCTCTTCACCCAAAGAACCCTGTGTTTTTGAACCAAAAGCAGATGCCCCAGGCTCTTGTGGCTCCGCTGTTCAACTTATTCCTGGTAGTTTTTCAAGTGAATTAACTGGCACATACTTGGCTGAAACAGAAACACTGACTGGTCAGAGCTCCAGTGCTCTTCTTTATAGGAGTCAGTCAGTGCCATCTTCTCATAATACTTCAGATACAGCTTCACACGGCTTTCGTCTAAGTCATTCTTTTGATGATCAGCAGGCCATAGCAGCTGAAATGAGGATTGGGCCAAATCAACGAATGTTACGACGCCAACCTGCTATTGAGGTGCCAGTTGGAGTGGACCTCATTAATGAGGATGCAGGTCCTTCTTCTAGTTTGAAAGAAGTAGAATCAGGAAAGAAGCAAGACAGGGAATTACACCTTTATGAGTGTGAAATTTGTGGGACTCGCTTGAATAAGCAGGACTCTTACACTGCACACAGACTAGCTTGTATGAGTAAATCTCCACACGGTCTGCAAAGTGAGGAAGGCAGTTCTTTTATGGAGAATCACCCACAGATTATGAGCTACAAGTTCAAAGCAATGGCCATGGCTGTGCGCAAGAGGAAAAAAAAAGAAGAAAGTCTTGAGGAAGACCCTCCCAGTCCAGGTCCAACAATAGTGTCTTTCAGCACCCAGCCTCCATCAATGCTAGGCAGTATTGATGATCAGGGCACACCTCCTGGCGTTTCACAAAGTGAGGTAGGAAAAAAGGGTTCCTGGAAAGAAATTTCTGTTATCCAGCATACCAGATCCTTTGAAAAGCAGGAAAGCATCTCCATGGCAAATCAGGAAGCAGAGCCAGAACACGAGCCATCACAGGAGCCAAAACCAATCTCCACATCCCGGTTAATCCGTCAACCCAACATTCAAGTGCCAGAAATTCTGGTTACAGAGGAGCCAGATACCGAGATGGTCTCTCATCCAGCGAACACGTACACCTCTAAAGAGTCAGAGAAAGTGGAGGAATTCCAGTGGCCTCAGCGTAGCCAAAGTCTGGCTCAGCTCCCTGCAGAGAAGCTACCGCCAAAGAAGAAGCGTCTCCGTTTAGCTGAGGCAGCCCAGTCATCAGGAGAATCTAGCTTTGAGTCTGTATCCCTGCCACACAGCCCAAGCCAAGAGAGCAATGTTTCCCATGCCTCCAGTCGATCTGCATCCTTTGAGGAATCTGGAAGGCCAGACTCTGAGATGCAAAGTGGTACCTGGAGCTCCCAAGGCTCTCACATGCTGACTGTTCCTTCAAGTCTCCATCAGCACCATCATTCTCACAGAGAGATGCGCCGCTCAACCTCTGAACAGGCAACTGCAAGTCCTCCACACCCTGCACATGTAGAGGAAGCAAGAAGTAAGTCATTTGACTATGGCTCCCTCTCTCAAGAGCGCACTTCTGCTACTTGGAAGGAGAGGAGGAAGTGTCTCTTGGTGAAGCACGGAACCCTTGGTGAACCTGATCAGGAGGAGCCATGTACTAAACCTGGCATCTCAGCTGTTTGCCAGTCCTACCTAGGTCATCCTCCATTCACATTCACAGAGCATAGAATGGGAGGTAGGACCTCAAGGATTAGCTCAGAGCTTATAGGGAAGACCTTGCAGCTCTTCCAATCCCCTCTTTCACTCCCACCATCAGTTTTCCCCCTACAACAAGTAAACCCTGATTTTTGTTCCCCAAATCAGCTCTCTAGATTCCTTCCAGTCACAACAGCAGTCGTTTCTAGCCAGATGTTTCAGCAAGCCTTCCTTCACAGTGAGCCACCTCTACCACATCCAAGACCCATAGAATATGTAGAGCGCCTGGGATTACCCCTTCAGCCACTCACCTCTTTATTCCCGCTACAATCAAGTGATGTTGCTCAGGCTGCTTGCTTTCCCATGCCAGGTGGTCTGACTATTCAGGTCCCCTCGGGGCCTCTTTTCAGTGAGTCTAGGTCATCACCTTCCTCCTTGCATACTCCCAGTCATCCACAACAGCAGCTAGTCATCCGCCACAACCCCCATCCCGTGATTGCCCCTTGCCTTCAACAGCTGATGCCAGTGGTGTCTCTTGTAGTGCCTGTGCGCTTACAGACTCACATTCCTACCTATGCTAGTGCCATGTATACAACCATCTCACAAATTTTAGCCACAACGCAACATCCAGTCTGCTGCACAGCTATGGTAATCATGGGTAAGCTGGAGGAAGACAAGCTTCATAGATCTTATCTTAGGCTGCCCTCACCTAGCCCCAAGAGCTATATTCCATTGCCACTCCCTCTCGAGCATGGAGCAGGTGCTTCATCTGATGACAGCTGTGGACAGCTTGGTGCTGGAGGAAGTAAAAGAATGCTGTCACCTGCAGGTAGTCTAGAACTCAGTTTAGAGGCACAGCGGCACCAAAAACGGGTGAAAGAGGAGGAGGAGAAAGAAGATTGTGACAAGGAAGATGACGATAACAAATGTGACAATAAATCTCAGGAGGTGAGTCAGGGAAAAATTAAGCAGAGGCTAACAGTGGAGACAGCGGGTAGGGCCAAAGATCCAAGAGAAGTACCTGAAACGGAAAAGTTAATCAAGCAGAACTTAACCCAACCCAAATCTGAGACCTTAAAGGAAGAGGGAAGGAAAGAGGCAGGACATCGGTATGCTCCAAGAGTAACAAGTCCAGAGAGAACTGTGGACCCCTCATACCCCAGTTTGCATACCACTACATCCGTCAGCTGGTGCTACTTGAATTACACAAAGCCCAACCCCTCTACACATAGAGATTCAACTTCTGTCTATTCCTCGTGGAGTGTTAGCATGCATAACCCCAATATACCTGGCTTGTCCACCAAAATATTACTGTCCCTGCTGCGCTCCAAACAGAAACATAGTGCTGAGACCTACACTATGGCTACAGCTCCACCACCAACCACTGACAAGCTGGTTCCTACTGAAAGCAAGACGACCAGTGTGTCAGAGGTAAACATCACTGTCATTTTTCATTTCAACACATTGCAGAGATTAATAAAAAATTTTTTTTTTAAAAACTGCCTGCTGGTGTTGTTGTTGTTGTTGTGTATAGATTTACTACAGTGTTGGTGAATTAACCTGTCTGTCCGGAGTGTAGGTACGTGCTTCTCCGCCCAACACACCCGTCAAAGTAAAAGAGGAACCACCAAATGAACGAGAAGATAAAGAGAAGAAGAGTGCTGATGACATGCTCACTACTTCGACTCAAAGTGAGACCGCATGTATTCGCATTTTTGAGGGCGGGTGAGTAAATTCTTACTTGTTATTTTTGAAGCCGTAGCTTGTCAAGATAAGATAAAGTAGTTTAGATACAGTCAAGCTTAAATAGTTAGCTATACTACAAGCTATTAGCAATGCAATATTGGAAAAATAGCGATGCAACTTTTTTTCATACTAGACTGCTATTTATTGAAACAAGTAGCTTGTCACTGAAAAGGCATTATTTAAAAATAGTTGACCTTCCCTATATACCATTTTGTAAAAAACAGGATATGCTGGTTATATATCCTGTTTTGAAGCAGGGCAGCTGGTTTAAGCTGGTCCTTAGTTGGTCCTTAGCTGGTCAATAGCTTTTTTAGGATGGTCATGTGCTGGTCCTAAGCTAGCTGAGCAACTAGCTCCTGCTCAGGACCAGCATAAACCAGACCAACTAAGGACCAGATTTAACCAGCTCAAACCAGCTGCCATGCTTCAAAACATACCTAACCAGCATATTTTTATCAACAGGGTACAACATTTACCTATAGTATTATCTAATAATTATATAGCATATGCAGTCTGAAGTCATGTTAAAGTCAAAGAGTACTAATAGTGCAATTTATTCATTATCTTCCTGCCATGAAAGTGCATTTTTGTAAGTGCCAATTACAGCACAGTTGCCGCTCAGCTTGAGGTTTTCTGTTTATTTGCTGTGTGAGTGACAAAGACATGGTATTACAGGTAAGACTACGAACCATTAGGGACTTCATTTATCCTGCCTTGTTCAGTTGTCTGCAGAATTCACACCTTGTTCAAAGGTTTGAATTTGGATGGAGCGTAGAGCGAGTGCTGATAACTTAGACAGTAGCTCTGCAGATTTATTTTTGAAGTCTGCTGCTCATTAGTGTTGTGCAAACTAAATCTGCATAGCACAGTTAACAAGTAACAACATAAGATTAAAAATCACCTTGAATAAATACAATAACTACTGAATTTCATGTCCGCACTACTTCACAGTGAGATAATCACTTGTTAGTTTTTCTTAGGAACAATAACTAACTGTTGTTTGATTAATTTGTTGAGATAAGCTAATCAAAATACTACACAACATTAATATTCATGAGTACATTATGAAGGGAAACAATGATTTGTCATAATCGTGCAGCCCTACTTTGTAGAAGATTGTTTGAATATAATTTTTAGTATAAAAAAAAAATGGAAGGACAGCAGATTGATTGCTGAATGGATAATAAAAAGGAGAGACAGGAAAGCTGACCTGTAAATATCAAAAGCTTTGGATTCATTAGCTGGGTCTCTTGAATTCATCTACTCATGCGGGGCTCTCAGTGTGGCTGAGTGCTAAAACTGCAGCAACAACTCACTACAGCCTGCATTTTTATCCCTGCTTCCTTTGTCTCTCTCGCTGCCTTTATTTCGCTCATATGCTTCTTCCGCCTTGCACAACCACGCACTCCCTAATCACATCAGTCTCTGCGCTCTCTGTCTAACACGCGCACACACACCAACACACACACTCCATTTTGTCTCCAAAACTTCTCACATCCATCAGCACCCTTTTGTCTTTGCACCTCTCACAACTGTATTTGTTGTTTGCTTTCTTTCTCATGAGCAGAACACTATCTTACTGAAGGAAAAAAGTTGCCAGTTTTTCTGTAGGCACTGGCCCCTTTCAAAGACACCTTTCTAAAAATAGTCGACAGGTGTGTTTGTATATTAAAAGACTTTAATGTCATCCCTCTGATTGCATTTGCAGTGTCCTGAATGAAAGCTGGGTCCTACAAAATGGAGTGTACTAGATTTTTTTTTTTTTTTAACCTAGAAACAGATGTTTAGCAAGTCGTTTTTCTCTCCACCCCATCCATTTTTACACTTTTCATGAAAGCCTACAGACAGATTTCAAAATGCATATGCTGTCTATAAAAACACATCCCATCCTGCTGCTATCGTAGCTGCCATAAAGCAGATCAGGATTCATACTCTAGCAGTCAATAATGCAATTATACATTAATATATTCTCTCCTACTGTGGGACTCGCAGCATTGCCTCATAAGCCTGTAACAAAGATTGTCACATCTAGCTTTTGAACAGCGAACTTTAAATATATAATAATTATTATTAAAAATATAATAAAAAAATATATACTTATTTTAAATTTCATAAAATATGTGCTTATTTTTTATTATTCGCTTTTTTATATTTTATATTTAATATTTTTATTTTATTTTTAAGTATTATTTAAAATGATTTATTTTTGTTGCTATAGTATATAGCAAGCATGTTTGTTAACCCCAAGAGGGTAATTAGGACCATTTTGATTGTCTTATATCATCCTAAAGAGGTTTATTTTGCAGTACTGACTGGCTCTGCAGTTTTCTGCTTATTAAATAAATATATGGATATGAAAGGAGGATTTAAGTTATCTTATTATCTTAGATTAGGTTAATGTGTCTGCTAAAAAGAATAGTCTTATACAACAAAAATCAGCCTAGTAGCAACCACACAAGCACTGCAACAGTATTACAAAATTAATGTATATTTTATTGTTAATCTTTAACACAAAATACTTTCTCTATGGACTAAATATCTAGCGTATTTAGCACCAACATGACATGTCTTTCTCCATTTTTTTCTCTCTCTCTCATCCTACTTTTTTGTTTCAAGCCAAGTTTACTTTTAAAAGCATTGTTTTATACATTCCTGATTGTTTTAGAATTTAAAAGGAATATAAAAATATAAAGGAACGCCATTAAATACAACTAAATCTCTTGTGCAGTACATTGTTTATTGGGTAAACTTGTATTTTGTAAGAGACCTTCAGTTGACGCATGATATGGAGTTAATAAATTTTTATATATGGCCAGTTTTATCTCTCTGTCCCCAGTTGGAATTGTCTTGCCAGCAAAAAACACATAATTTGAGCCAAAGGATGGTTTCTTGAGACCATCAGTGGCCTGACGAGTGCTGAAAATATATAGTGGCAGTCCAGACCTCTTCTAATGAGGGATTCAGTGTTTTGGAAAATTTATATCAGGATCCTGCCAAAGTGAAGTCTCTATTTTTATATTATTCATCTTAATGAATCTATTTTTTTTTTTTTAACCTATCTGTCTCTCTCTCTCTCTCTCTGTCTCTCTTACCTGAGCAGGTATAAGTCAAATGAGGACTATGTGTATGTTCGGGGTCGAGGGAGAGGAAAATATGTGTGTGGAGAATGTGGGATTCGCTGCAAGAAGCCCAGCATGCTAAAAAAGCACATTCGCACTCATACAGACGTCCGTCCTTACGTCTGTAAGCACTGCAACTTCGCCTTTAAAACCAAAGGTAGGCATATATCTTTTTTCAAACACATCCCATCCAGCTACATCACAGTTCCCCTGTGTTTGAGTTCTTGTCACAAAAAGATGTGATTTTTGTATTTTGTGTAATTTTGAATACCCTTTCCTCAAAGGGAACCTTACCAAACACATGAAGTCCAAGGCCCACGGCAAGAAATGCCTGGAGATGGGTGTGTCAGAGTCATCTGTGGATGAGCTGGAGTCTGAGGAAGCAGGTGGGGTGGCCAAAAAGAGTTTTTGTGGTTTGATGGACATCAGGGGTGGGAGGCACAATATGTAACTGCAGTTTGATCATTTAAGCCATCTTTCACAGGTGTAGTTTAGTGTGTTACGTTACCTTCATATGATACTTCACACATTGAAAATGTAGATGGCTTATGGTATAGTGAAGTGTACATTTCAAACCCTTAAATTGCTCACCCTTTGGTCTACAGACTAATTCTAGAACATATTCCACCATGTCTAGATATTTTGTAGCTTGTTTGCTTCATTGGTGCAAAAGTGATGTCAACCTTGCAGTGTGCTTTCAGACTTGAAAGTTGAAAGAAGCCAATGAAAATAGTTTGCCATAAAGAGAAGCAAGACTGACCTTCAGTTTACCGTGTTTATATAAAGCCAGAACTGAAAATTGCCTTTCTCCCTGTCTGTCTCTCTCTGTTACTTTGTCTTTTTCTTGACATTTTTTCATTCTCAGTGCATTTAAGAGCTACAAGGAGATTTCATTCAGCCACATTCCATTCACTAGATTTTAAATGTAACTGATGAATGAACCACAACTCAAAAAAATTTTTTGCATTTGAATGTTATATAGCTTTCCATGGGGGATTAATGAGAGTTTATGAGAGGAGACTGGGGCTAGTTGTCACAAGAGCTTTGAGTAAAAATGATACATGTATATTTTCTGTTTGATGAACGAATGGACACAATAAATCCACGCTTAGTCTTCTTTCAGAAAAATATCTACTATATAATTAAAAATTTTAACCAAGGTTTGAACTGTGTTCTCAGGACAGGTACATTTTTTATAAATGTACAAATAAAAAGTTGAGGTAAGTTGCCACGTGCCTTTCATTTTATGCTACCCTTCAAAAGTTTGGGGTTGGTTTAAAAAAAAAAAAAGAAAATTTAAGATGTATTAAATTGATCAAAAGTAATGGTAAAGACATTTATAATATTACAAAATTTATATTTTCTATTCATCGAATCCTGAATAAAATAGTTATCACAGAAATATTAAGCAGCACAACTGTTTTAAACATTTAATGGTAATAATAAAAGTTTCTTGAGCACCAAATAAGCATATTAGGATTATTATGGCTAACTGGAACTAAAACTGAAACTACAATTAAAATTATTAAAAAAAAAAAAAAAAATTTTCGTCACTTGAAATAAACAAGTTTACTATAAATAAAAATAAACTTGAAATAACTATAAAATATAGCTATGAAATTATTAAAAAAAACTTGATGTACTAACATAAACTAAAATTGAAAAAGAAACAAAGAAAGAAAGAAAGAAAGAAAGAAAGAATATAGCTATGAAATTATTAAAAAAAACTTGATGTACTAACATAATTTTTTTTTGAAGTGAGCATAAGTGAGTTCTTATCAACCCCAGACCTTTGAACAGTAATACTAAAATGACTTTCAAGAATGAGTCTACAACTAGAAATATTAACTGGATTTAAAAGTGTGACAGCTGACCTCGATCTCCCCTTTGGTTCATATTTTGATCATGTGTTGACTCCTTTGTTACATTTATGAACGCATTCATTTCTGTCCAACAGGGGGCAGTGAGGAGCGAGTGTGTGAGTCAGAAGAACAGGAGGGGCACCAGTTCTCTGATGTTGAAGATTCTGAAGCAGAAGATGATGATGATGAGGAAGAAGACTTCTCTTCCCACGATGAACCATCTTCAGCCTGTTCCACTGATACTCGTCAATCCACAGGTGACCTCTCTGAAAGTGGCCAAGGCTCACAGACCGAGCCCTCTGACCGTACAGCCAAAGAGGAATACTCCTCACCACACAGACCATGGCCTGGCATACGAGCCGCGTCTCCAGGCAGCAAGAGGGCGTCGTTCTCCCGCAAGGGCTGGGAGGTTTCCCCAAGGACCTTCTCCCCTAGCAGTGAAGGCTCTCCCCTTAGAAGCCTGTCTCCAAGGCTTGAATTGTCCTCACCCAGCCGTCATCTCTCTCCTTCCCCAGAGAGGGGCCCATCACCCATCAGAGCCCTCTCCCCTCTCTCACCTCTCTCACCTCTGAGGCCTGTATCCCCGGCACGGTACAGGAGCGCAAGAGCTGTCTCCTCTCATACGCCCCTAAAGCCCCAGCATCGGCCGCACAGCTCACCCGCAGGGCTCCACTGGGAGCCTAGCACACCAGCTCCTGAGGGTCAAAAGGTTGGTAACGCAACTCAGTTTAAATAATGTTTTCAATATTAAGTTTCTTCTCTGCACTTTTAAAGAAAAATGTGACTCTGGACCCAAAAAGCAGTCATAAGTGTCAATTTTTCAAAACTGAGATTTATACATCATCTGAATAAATAAGCTTTCCATTGATGTATTGTTTGTTAGGGTAGGACAATATTTGGCCGAGATACAACTGTTTGAAAATCTGGAATCTGAAGGTGCAAAAAATCTAAATACTGAGAAAATTTCCTTTAAATTGTCCAAATGAATTCTTAGCAATGCATATTACAAATCAAAAATGAAGTTTTGATATATTTACAGTAGGAAATTTGAAACATGATCTTTACATAATATCCTAATGATTTTTGGCATAAAAGAAAAATTTATAATTTTGACCCATACAAAGTTTTTTTTTGGCTATTGATAAAAATATACCCCAGTGACTTAAGACTGGTTTTGTGGTACAGGGTCACAAATATCCAGTGAGTGAGCTAATGAAATGAGCACAAAAAAAGAGATGAACAAGAATGTGGCAACATTATATTATGTTGGTTGTTGTATGTATTGCAACAGTTCTGAAAAGAAAGGCAAATGTGTCACATTTTAAAACAACAGAAATTACTAAACCCTGCCTAGCAAAGACTAACACTAACAAACATTGTCATGTTTGAAAATAATATACCACCTAAACCTCACCTAGCAAAGGCAAACGTTACATAAAAGCTCATCATAGTATTATGCAAGGAACTGCATGAAAATAATAATCTGCCCCTGCCCCAGGGGGGCATAAATTGTGTGAAAAGTTATTGGTGTTTTACTGCCATTAATTTTCATTCTGCTGGAAAATGCAGTGAGTCTTTTTTATTTATTTGTTTATTTATGCTTCTTTTTTTTTATTTTGACAAGAATTTAGGTAGAGGCAAATTTTTCCTGTCTGCCTGTGTGGGATTTTTAAAATTATTATTATCAAATGAATGTTGATGAATGTTTTTTTATTTTATGAACAAAAAGTGTAAATTACGATGATTATCAGAAAATATTTTAAACTCAAACCATAAAAATGTTACATTAAAAATATATACTTGCTAGGGAAATATGATCGAAAAAAAAAGAAAGTAAAACTGCTCATCAAACATATTCCTTAAAAGACAAAAACAATGAGTAAAGCAGTTTTAAAAAATGTAGACAAATTGAGGACTAAACAAGTTTGATTGCAACGCCTTGTCTCCCCCTACAGGACAAGCCTTGTACTCAAACAACTCTACAGGAGCGTATGCCACTGGATCCCTGCCTGCTTTCCCCATCCCCACGCTTCTCTCCAAGCGAGTCTTTCCCTCCGTGTCCTGTGACGGCACGGACAGTGGACCGCATGTTTAGCCACCTTCCTTTACACTCCCAAGATCAAGCCCGCATGCCCTATCACATGATTCCCATTGGGGGCATCCAAATGGTGCAGCTCAGACCCCCAGCACGCCCCAAACTGGAACGACAGTCATCCTCCACCCCTTCTCCCACCTCTCC
The DNA here is from genome assembly GCF_018340385.1 of Cyprinus carpio. Lineage (NCBI taxonomy): Eukaryota > Metazoa > Chordata > Actinopteri > Cypriniformes > Cyprinidae > Cyprinus > Cyprinus carpio. The sequence continues at coordinate 19,612,923 of NC_056612.1, read as the reverse complement.
CAAAGAGGACCCTTTTTCCCTCACCAGGAGGGATTATCCATGGATCTCGCTTCCGGAAACCAGTCCGCAAAGAACTCTGGCGGACAACAGGACAAAAAGCCAAGGTGAGGGAGCCAGCCGGTCTGACCTGTCTTGTCCCAGTACAAGCTCGACGTTACCCAAACTCCCCCCTTCACAGCAAGGTGGAGGGGAGCAACGTACTGCAAAGGTCAGAAAGCAATATGGCGACTCGAGCTCTGCCACAAAGACTCGCACCTTCGGTCCCGAAACATCCAGGAAAGCGGCAGCAGACAGCGATGAAGGAGCCGAGAGGATCTCGCAGGGGGAAGCAGCGAGTTCCTCACGTGAAACGGAAAAGCCTGTAGCGGCGCCACTCAGGGGACGTGGCTCTTTTTCAGAAGGATGTTCAGGATCTGGCAGTGCTCCTCAGAGCCAGGACAGTGATCCAGATAGCACTTAAAAGCCTCTGTGCACAGTGGTGAAATGCTTTCTACTGCTAATACTACTATTGTTTTGTTTTGTAATGCGCTTATTTTTTATATACATAATTTTCAATACTATTGGTAACTTGTTAAATGTTTGTTCTGCAATATTCAAGATTGTAATATGATGCACTTTTTTTTTTTTTCTTGGAAAAAATATTTCTGTAAATCGATTGCGTCCTGTATCTTTATTGACATTGCAATCTTAATATATCTATTTGAATATGTATATGTAAAAAAAAAAAAGAAAGAAAGAAAAAAACTTGTACTTGCAAAATATTAAGAATGGGTATGAATACATTTCTAAATGACCAAGATGAAAACTTAAATCGAGAGTAATTCCAATATTTCGTCTCTTGTCCAGTATTGCGCAAATTCTAGTGATGTGTGCCTTTTTCTGTCCAGATTTACTGCTTGAAGTGTCAAAGATAAAAGGCTGAGTTCTTTTTATGAATATAGATTTTTTTTGAGTTTCAAATGAGGTGGTATTTGAAGAAGTGAAAGGATTTTCTTTATACGTTAGGGTAAACGAGACAGGCGTTGTTGTTATATAGACAAGAAACAAAGGTTTCGGCGGCAAGCCTTGCAGGGAAATTGCACTGAAGTCATATTTTTTTATAATACAAGTGATTAAATGATTAGATAAATTGTCTCTGTACAGATAGAAAGTCTATGGTCCATATTTATTGCCATGTGAAAATATGAAAATGCCTATGTTTTGTTTACTTTGGTTTTCAAAGGGATTTCTATTGTCATTTTTATTATTCTTTACACTTTTTGTTAATAGTTTTTTTTTAGTTATGACCTCAAGACTTGAAAAGAAGAAACTGGACAGGCTTTTCAGTGAAGTCGGTCAATAGCCGAAGTTCTGAGTGGATCAAATGCCCTCCAAATTTGTCAGACATTTTGCATTTCTGAA